>NC_037294.2:20207096-20511721 GCF_000002775.5 Populus trichocarpa
AATTTTGAAATCCGTCCGAGGAACCTGATTTATTATTCACTAATCACTGTAGTTTCTGTCTTAATGGCAAGTTAATTAATTCGTAGATGACAATTTCAAAAATAGAATTCAATCATTTAATTTGCTTTTGGTTTCTTTTTAATGGACCGAAGTGTCATTAGATGTTTTTGACCGTTAGCAGAGCGAGAGAGGAAAGTGAGAACAGTGAACTTTTTTGTAAGTGAAGCTTTCTTTTCCTTTCTTCGCTTCGCTTCGCTTTTTAATTTCTTTTCTTTGTTTCTTGATTCTGTTTGGTTCCTTAGAAAACAAAGGAATGGGAAAGGATAGAGCAAGAAAATTGTTCAGGTGCATGTGTTGATATTTTCGTTAAATTTTCAAGTACCGGCAACTGTGTGATTTTTCAATTTTAATTTGTCCCTTTCTTCCCTTTTTTCATTAGCTTCTCAGCAGCCAAAAAGCGTTTTTTCCTTTTTCTTTAAATAGGTGATTTAAGATTTAACCATTTTTCTTTTCTTTTGCCATCTGTTTCTCAGTCTCTAAACAGTGTCATCTCTTTCTCTGTTCTTTTCTTCTGTACTTTACTTTCTCTGGAATTGTAATTGAATCTTCTTTTTCGTTAATCACGATGTTGTTTGATTATTAAAGGCTTGTATAATATTAGATTCTTCGTGTCAGATTTGTGTAATTTTTTAAAGGGTGGTGGTTAGATTGGAGACGAGGTTTTTTTTAGGGTTTTTGAGAATTGAAAATGGTGAGGGTAGTCTGGTATTTTTAAGGCATAGCTCAGTGCTAAGGATTGGATCACAAGCCCTGACACGTGCATTTGATAATCGTTTTTTTTCTGTTCTCTGTTTTTTTTTATTAATTAATGCAAATTTATATTGCTGAATTTGATGTCTGCTTTCGTGTTTATTGCTTCTTCTACATTAAATAACTGACATGTTTTTTTCTCTAGGTATTCATTTATTTTCTGCTTGTGCGTGTGGGTGTCTATATTGTGTTGCTATGTGAAATCCGTTGGCTCTTGATGAATAATTATCCGAGAAAGTTATTTATTCATGAATGCTCTAGGTTCTCTGTTTTTTTATTTTATTTTTATTTTTATTTTGTTCATGTTTGCCCGTTTGATTTTGAATGAAGGGCAAAGAAGTACTCTAAACTTATTGTTTTAATTCAAGTATTTATTATAGCAATTGAATCTGACCATCTTTTGGATCTTGGGTTTGAAATTAGTTTCAGTTATGTATTTTTGGTATAGGACTGTCATGTTTTTTTTGGCTATATGTATCTCAGGTTTCTCAAATTGTTAATTGGGTTTTGTACCTGTTAACGTGATGGTTTGGAGTACCAAACCTGTTTATTTATGCTTTTAGGGTTTTCCGGTACGAATTCATAATTAGACCACCTTGTTGTGTGCTTTCTTTTCACTTTTTTAGATATCTTAATCTTGATGTGGTGGCTTGTGTGTGTGGGTGGGGGACTGGAATCCTAGCTTAGTGAATGTGCCATGAGGTGTGGGTACTGTGTAGTTTGTGGACTAATGACCATTGTCCTTTTATTTGCTTTATACTCGTCCACACTCTTGAGTAATCTCAATGATCATTATGTGTGTATCGAGTAATATCAATGATCATTATTTGTGTATGAGTTGCTGCATTCCTTTTCAGATATTTCTTTGTAAGATTTTAATCCAGGTTTCCCCTTCTAATTTCTTACATAATGTAATTTCAGGTTCAGTGAGATCCCTTCTGTCTGAAGACTGATAAAGCACAGGATTGTGAGCTACCATTTTTCATGAGCTACAAATAGCAGTTCTAGTTTGAGATAGACAGATGAAGAAACTATTCTTTTTTAGATCTTCTTCCTCCAATGATGGAAACAACAATACCAGTTCTCCACTGTCAGCAGATAAGCAAGTTTATTGGGAGGCACCATTGGAAGGCAAACCAAACAATCAAGATAATGATAATGCTCAGTGTAATTTTTGGAGCCCCAGGGGACTATTTTCAAAATCTGGAAAGCAAACATATGATAGCCAGATCCCAAGCAACAGTTCGGGTCTTAGAAGGAGCCGCTCGTTGTCATCAGCTGCCTTTCTTGATGATGGGATGGGCCAGATGAATTTTTCTTGTACAAATGATGAAACAATATCTTCTTCTAGCAGTTCCAGTGGTGCTCATCAGCAACGTGATCACTCATCTCGGTGAGACTTTTGATCTCATTAACATCAAGTTATAAGGATTCATTGACACCATTTAATGATCTTGAATACAAGCTTGTTTGCATAGCTCTTCTGTGCACTTTTTATTTGAATTGCTTCTTGAGATTAATTCAAACTTTTTTCTGATTTATGACAGTAGGCGCAATCTTACTCCTGAGAGGCGAGCCAAGACAAAGCGATTTGAAGTGGCAGCTACTGGACTAGAGAGATCTGGTCATTCCAAATCTCATTATGATTCGTCAGGAAATTCTTCTTCTAGTAATGTCTCAAGTAAAATTGTGGATCGCTACATTGATGGAGAACAGGAGCAGGAAATGAGCAAGCCCAAACACTGTTCACAGAGAAATTTTACTGGAAGTGGAAATGCTGGTGGAAGACTTCCTCCACGAGTTCAATACACAGCCCCTGCTTCACCAGCAGATAACATCAAAGATAAGCCCAGGTCTCACTCATTTCGGGAATTTAGAGGGGCTCGACAGAAGTTTTCTTCAAGAAATTGGGTGGATAAGGGATTTGGCCATGAATCTCCACAGAAACTTGCAAGGAATGTCATGGAGAGGCTCTCCCAGGCTCGTGCTTATCCAAAATCAAGTTCTAAGAAGTATGACCGTGACATTCCTATCACAATTGAAGATGTCTACGGTGGATCAACGAATTCATACATGGATGTTCCTGCCCGAAAAAGCTACTCATTGGAGGAACCTTGTGAAACCATTAACGGTTACAATGGTGATGATTTCTCAGGCTTTCAGAAGCAAAATTACTTCCTTGGAGATGATTTTGGGGATATGAACTCTGTTGGTAGTGATGACATGGTAGATGTTGAACTACAACGAAGATCTAAAGAAGCTGAGGAGAGGATTGCCCTTCTTTCTGAAGAGCTTGAGCAGGAAAGCTTTCTCCAAGATAGTGGATTTGATGTTCCACCATTGATGCAAACTATTCAAAGCTTAATAGAGGATAAGATAAGCTTGGCAATTGAAGTTTCAGGTCTTCTGAAATCTCGAATTGCTGACAGGGATTCTGCCAAGGAAGGTTTTCGATTAGCAAAGGCAGAATGGGAGGCAAGGAACCGAAGATTAGAGAAGGAGAAGAGTGAATTGCAGACAGCTCTGGAGAAAGAATTAGACAGAAGGTCGAGTGACTGGTCATCAAAGCTTGAGAAATACCAGCTAGAAGAGCAAAGGCTTCGTGAACGGGTTAGGGAGCTTGCAGAGCATAACGTTTCACTCCAGAGGGAAGTATCTTCTTTTAGTGAGCGGGAAGCGGAAAACAAAAGTGTGATAACATATTCCGAGCAACAACTCAGGCACCTGACTTCAAAGGTGGAGGAAGTGAGTGATGAGAATCAAGATCTGAAACACAATCTTTCTGAGCTGCAAAACAAGTATGCAGTGGCAGAAGAAGATTTAGATTGTATTAAAAGGAATTTTGAAGAGAAGAACAAGGAGTGCAAGGATTTGCATAAATCCATAACAAGATTATTAAGAACCTGCAGCGATCAAGAGAGGACGATTGGGGGGTTGCGGGAAAAATTTAGTGAGGATATTGAGAAGAAGACATCATTTGACAAGTTTGATAAGCATGTGACACAAATGCAAATGGAGCAAATGAGGTTGACAGGAGTTGAACTGACTCTCAGGAGGGAGGTGGAATCTTGTAGGCATGAAATTGATTCCCTTCGACATGAGAATATAAACTTACTGAAGCGCTTAAAGGGTAATGGTGAAGAGGTTGGTGCTTTAACTTTCAAGCTAGATAAGGAAATGTGGACACGTGTTTGCTGCCTGCAAAATCAAGGATTGTCTTTGTTAAATGAGAGCATCCAGCTTTCTGCTAAGTTAATGGAATACATCAAAGGGAAAATGGGCCACTTTCAAGAATTTAAGCAGGGTATGGAAGTTTTGGGGAATGGTTTAGATGGGCAGTTTATTGTTGAATCTGATATGAAAGTTCAGGGCTTTAAGCGTGGAACTGAAAGCCTAACAAGGAGTTTGCAGACAATATCTTCTTTACTTCAGGAGAAGTCCAATCCTGGTGCTTCAAAATCTCATTCCCCAAGCAGTAATTTCGATGGCTCTGAGAAACTTAATCATACTCCAGAGGTAGGTTGCTGTTTAAATCTGTTCTTGTAGCATGTGTTTCTTTTGATTTCTGTGGGTGATGGTCATGATGCAAATATTTTCATTTGATCTTTAATTTGGGTATTAAAAAGTTTACTGTTCATAAACTTGCTTTCAACCCTTAGTGCTATCATTGATGTTCTCTTTCATCTTCACAGGAATCGTTGAGATTCGAGCTTAAAGCTGAAGCTTTGCTTACAAGTCTGTTAAGAGAGAAGCTGTACTTCAAAGAGTCGGAGGTCGAGCAGTTGCAAGCTGAAATAGCAGCAGCAGTGAGAGGCAACGACATCCTCCGATGTGAAGTCGGGAATGCACTGGATAACCTTGCTTGTGTCTCTCATCAGCTGAAAAATCTTGACCTTCAGGTATTCCTAGATACCAACTCTGCAGCAAAAATCTTACGTTACATATCACTTTATATGTTCATTTACACAGCGTGCTTTGCCAACATTGCTTGTGTGAAATGCATGTACAAAAACACTTAATTGTAAGATGATGCTTCAACTTGACGGGTTGAATTCTGGGTTGATTTGATCAGCTCGTAATGTTCCCTAAGCTCTTTTCTGTGCATGATTGCCTAACCTGTGATTTTGGTGAGATGGGCTTCTGTAAGCTGAAATCTCTGTTGTGGAGGTGAAGTGATGTGCTGGCCCTGTGTAGCCTGTGATGATTGAAAGTTCTTATAAAGCAATTTCCTTCATTTTCGATGAATGGTGAAACTGGCATGAGGTCATTTTCTGCCCTCATTTTTCCACGATTGTTTTTTATTGCCATTCTTAAAACCAGTTTGGTGTCGATCATTATCCTTTAATTTTAAAACAATATAAAAATTGTTATTTTAAATGCCTGCTTTTTGTTGTTTTTTCTTTCAGTTTAGTTTCTTTGCTATGACATGATTCAATGTTAATGTACATTGAAAACTAACTTTGTTATGATGGACATCTTTGACTTCACTGACTTGTTCACTCCTTTTTATTCTTTGGTCCATATTGTGATCGGCTTTGCATTTTTTTGTCATATTGCATGAAAACAATTGCCACTAAAACAATTTAAAATTTTTTCCTTTTTTAGGATACCAAAAGCCAACAACATATGATCTTTTGGCACAGCAGTTTGTCAGACCAGTGATAATTTTGCATTTTTTTACTTGTATTTTAAGTTTGGAGAAATCAGCAAAGAAGTATAATGAAGTGTTGTACCCGATTTGCTGTATGATGTCTCTTTGTAACTTCATTACTTGGGAGCTATTGTTAGGCCTTAAGATTTGGTTACCAGTGTACAGTTAGAACATTTGAATTTTTTTGTTTTTTCCTTAATAATTATTTCTCATAAGAAATAGAGCTTGTCGGTAACTACAGCTGTCTTATTATTTTTTTTTGTCTTGGCTTTTTGCAGTCCTATAGTGTAAGTAATGTTTTTGTCTTTTTTAACAGATGCTGAAGAAGGATGAGAATGTAGATCGGCTACGAAGTGACCTCCAAGCATCCGTGAAGGAATTAACAATGATTAGGGGGGTATTGGCCAAAGTTTCACAGGAGAGAGATATGATGTGGGAGGAAGTGAAGCAGTACAAAGAGCAGGATATGCTATTGAATTCAGAGATTAATGTATTGAAGAAGAAGATAGAGGCCCTAGATGAAGATAGTCTTCTTAAAGAAGGTCAGATCACAATCTTGAAAGACACCCTAGGTAGCAGGCCTTTTGATCTCCTTGGCAGTCCTAGTTGTACACGAGAATTCTTGCTAGAATGATTGCGTGGGAACAACTTTTTTTTTCTTGGGTAGGGTGTGCAGGCACGTACTGTTTATAGTTTGAAATTGTGTTCTTGGGGTTTCTTTACATTTCTTATACTTTCCTTTACGTCATTTCCTTACTGCAAGCTTTGATGGGTAAAGATGTTAAAGCTTCGAAAAATCTACACACCATGATTCATTGTGTATACGTAGTTGGTTTCCTCGTTCCCTTATAACTATGAATAGATCTTTGCAATTTTAATTCTCTCTCTGTACCAGTGTGTCTGTGCGTGGTCCAGCTTGTTCACTGTGTAATGGCAGGAGCAGGAGGAATGGGTTCTGATTCCATGGTCGATTTTCTATCTTGCCAATTTGTTTCCAAGTTTTTGTAAGAGTACAGTATACTTCATATTGTCTGGTGTTTGGTTTTAAGCTTCAAGATGTTCTGATCTCATCTTGAACTAATTATTTAATCTCGATTCCCTTGCTAAAAATTTGCTGGCAAATACATTGGGACCTCAGGATCCAACCTAGAATCAGCAAGTCACAGGTCTGACGATGGTAGCATCTTTTCATTAATGACATATCCCTAAGACACTGGACCTTTGTTTAATTGTTGACACAATCGTGTTGTTGCTTGTAATGGAATTCGTTAGGAGCCGACGTTGTGTAATTGTTGGTGTCCCTGCCATTAATTGGATAGCATTATATTTTAAACTTTGATGAATGTGGCGCACCACCTAGAAATGGCTAAAAGGGTTTGTTAAGTTTGCTGCATCTCTGGCTGGATTCCACACCGTCCTTCTGCGGGAGGATAGAGGCAGACATTATGTAAAACAGAGGCTAAGCAAATGCTCCGAGATTCTATAGAAAAAGAGTTCAACGGGCCAGAACTTAATTGTATTTTTCTCAAAAAGTAACACGGACTGGCTTTGGAGGTAAAAGCTTGCATGATTCTACGTTTTAAAAATATTTTTAAGAAAGTTTTAAAAAAAAATTTATTTTAAATTACTATTTTTTTAGATATTTTTAAATTATTTTAATGTATTAATATTAAAAATAAAAAAAAATATTATTTTAATATATTTCAAGCAAAAAACATTTTAAAAAATATCATAACACCAACATCAAACACATACGTGCTTTAAGCTCAAGGAAATACATTAAGTATACGTGTGTGATTTTGAAAAATACTCTCATCTTCCATCTTCGTGAGGTAGTCACTAGAACTTCCAGTTAGTGCTAGAAAAATTAATTAGAAATGTTTTTCATTTTTTAAATCAAGCAACGAGTTAGTCTTATAAGGTCATATT
Source organism: Populus trichocarpa (assembly GCF_000002775.5). Classification (NCBI taxonomy): domain Eukaryota; kingdom Viridiplantae; phylum Streptophyta; class Magnoliopsida; order Malpighiales; family Salicaceae; genus Populus; species Populus trichocarpa. The sequence goes on from NC_037294.2 coordinate 20,214,487, forward strand.
TATAGAAAAATTATATTACATACAATAAAAGATAAAAGCTACGCCAGAGTGCATTAGGTTTCGAAGGTTGCAAAGTGAGGCATAAAACCTTCTTTAGAATGACAATAATCCAAGCCATACCAGACATTTTCAGGCACAAATGTTCTAAAATAGAACACATAAGAAACTGGTACTAAAGCACCGCTGCTTTCTTGATGAAGCACCTTGACCCATCCTGGTCTCCAATCATCAGTACCAACTTTCTTAAGGTACAATGAGCACACACTTTGCTTCATGCACGTTCCACTTGCCTCAAACAAGTCTATGGCACATCTTTCAAATCCTCCATACGCACCACCTTGTTTCTTAAAACCCTTTGGAGCATATAACAGCTTGGGGTTCTTTAGATGCTTCACTATGATCAAGTTCCCTGCAGAATCACTGAACCTAACACTGATGTGATCTTTAGTTTCAGCAGATGGAGCACAAGTTGTTTCAATCTCAATTGAATATGAACAGTTTTTTGATGATGATCCTTGGAAGGTGACATTCGTGGCTTGGTTTAAAATGCCCAGAGAAGAAATTGTAATGGCTACGATGAAAAGGATCGGAGAGCTTGTTCTCCTCATCGAAAATTGTTATCTTGGTTCTAGCTAGTCTTCGTGTCGAGGTCATGCATATATATTATTGGTTTTGCTAGGATATAAAGAAGAGGGGACATAAAGGATCACTAAAAATGGCTTTGCTTTCGATAAAGGCAGGCGTTTGTGGCAGTGTAAGTGGGCTACTTTGAGAAAGAAGAGGGGATCCCTTTCACTTTCAGTCGTGAAACGCTATCTTCTAACTGTTACAGATTCCGAGACTTGAAAAAAAATTCGGTGGCATCCCTTTCCAAAGATGGAGCATAATTTTAATATGGGACTATTTTAGATGCCTCTTGTCCTACGAGTTAACAATGATATTACATCTCAGTTATTAAACCATATGAAAATAGTATTAGCTTCGAGATAGGTGATTACTAATAATATGGTAGTCATTGAAGACTTATATAATCATTAACTTCAAGACCCATAGAATTAGTCGAGAGACACATAAGTTGCCCAAACACCCGTATTAATAATAATAAAAAAAAAACCTCTTCTATTCTTTTTCTCGGACATATACCACAATATTGCGCTCACTTTTTCTTCTTTTTTAACAACACGATTTAAGCTTCTAAAGTAGGAGAATTAGTGATATTTTTCAATGATCCAGCTCTGGCACTAAAGCACATATTACTGCCTATAATTAGTCACGGGAAAGTGTCCATGTTCATCATCGAGTTCTCCAATTAGCTGTTGAATAAAAAATTAGGTTGGTTATACGCTTTAACCCTGAAAACAGAAAGAGAGTTAGCACCTGGTCCTGGTTTGCAAAGAAGACAGGCCTATATAAGCACATCCGTCTCGGGCTCAGGCTAGTCTTGGGCCTGAAGAGGCTTCAGACCCATGACTACCCATAGTAGATATTTCTTTCCCTCTAAATTAATGGTTGGCGCCTTGGCGGCCTCAAATCACATCTCTCTCTCTCTCTTTCATACACGTAGAATTAGTTGTTACTTCTATCAAAAAATAAAAGAAAAAAACCTCGGGCTGGTATATCAGCCATACCGAGCTCAGTGGTGAGTGGTCGATTCTTGCAAAGCAAGAGAGCGACTTTTGAGTTCAGATCCCACCTTTGCCAACAATGAAGCAACGTGAAGCATTGCAAATAGCAATCCCATCCATTATTGCATCTAAGGCCCCTGCATGACAATATCAATTCCACCCACAGTTGTATCATAAATCATGCCATGTTAACAATCAATCCTCCCTACTGATAAATCAAAGGTCAAAACCGTTTTTTCCCCAGCTCCATGTGATGCAATATTCCCTTTGGCATGGGAATCAACAGAATCCTTCAAAGCACCGAGGCGAGGCTGTCCTGAACACAAAACAACCCCTAACTTATCCTTGTGCGAGTGTTCATCGGTAGGCGTTTGACCAGGCGGAGTCTGGACAGTTTGCTCAGGTACCGCTTCAGTAGGAACTTCAGTGGCGTCCTCCTGCTCAGCCTCTCGACTATCATCATTGGGATGTGAAGGTTGAATATGTTCTGATGGTACAAGTAGGCACACTTGCTTCCCAGCTATTGCAGACAGAACAGTCTCCTTAAATCTGGCCATGTCAGCACTCATTTTCTCCATGTAAAACATCACATCCTCTCGAAGTTTCACCATATCTTTACGCAATTCGGCAAGTTCTTTATTCTTTGCAACCTGCAGCACGAAACAAATCCCAATTGTCAATGCTTGTTTATATTGGTAGATGATGCATCATAGAAGGGAGCATCTTACAACTCACCGTAACACTGTGTGATGCCATAGCGGAAACACCTCTCGTAACCAGTTCAACCTATTTGTCAGAAAAAAAAAAAAAAAGAGGTTGTTTATTAAAGAAATTCCAGAGCTTGTAAGATGTTTAGTAGGGTAAATGGAAAGCATGAATTTGAGAAAGGTGCTCTAATGCCTACCTTATCACTGTCCATACCTCCAAGCTTGTATACCTTCTCAAACACGAGACTTTTGGCATCTTCATCCCAATCACAAATCCGAGGTGCTAGTCCACTTGCTCTTGGTAATTTAATTTGGCCAACATTGACATGCTCCAAGTAAAAGATCTGCACAAAAATGCAAGTGTAACTATAGAGAAGCAAGATCACAACTAATTTGAAGTTGTGCGCATCAGAAGTCTATAAACGAATCCACCAACCAATACAATCATACCTCTAAAATGAGAAGACACCCAGTCAGCCGCTTAGCTTTGCTAGGCGCAAAATCGGTCTCGCGATATTTCTTAATTCCACTAACAAGGCCCTCCAATGCATATTTTGCCCAATTGAGAGCGCAAACAATTGAGAGATTTTTCAAGATGCCAAAGCATGATGGACTGACATATACAGATGTGCTAGGCCGTATCACAGTAGAGATGGCATACAGAAGGAATTTTGCTTGAAACTCAGGACTGGCAGGGATTGAAGCCAAACCATCCCCTAGCTGACCAGCATGAATTCGATCTGAACCAAGGTTGTACATCATGCGGACATCCTCGTCATTTCCAATAAATTGCTCCACGCTAAGCCCAGACGATGGCAGACCCAACAGCCACTCGACTCCACCAGGAGTTAATTTCAATCTCCCTCCATGAACCTCTAACTCACAAGATTGTATGTCAAACCTGGCAGCAAGATCTTCAATCACTTGGAACTTCCTTTTTTGCTTTTTAATATGCAAGAGCCCAGCAAGTCCAAGAGCATTAACTGCTTGAATCTGATCTTGATCAAACATTTTGACAACTGCTGCAAACTTTCTCAACGAACACCGGGAATCAAGATATGCCTGGATGGTCAAAGGAACCATTAAAAAGTTATGGCACTTAGGCTTTGCCCAAGATCAAAATTAAAAATCATATTTGGATAACTAGTTAAATCTTCATAATTTTCAGCAGGCAAGCCCCAACCCAAATTACCTTCTTTGGTGCTTCAGGGCGCTCACCTCTCTCTTTTACATGATTTTTCCAAGCATCTTTCACTGCATCTTGGAATGGTCTCTTCTCCTCCTCTGGGAGTGACTTCCATTGCTTTGCGACATTCTTTGGAGCCTGAATCCAAATCCCCCACCCCCAACCGATAAACCAGTAAACACAATTGAAATATTCTGTTGAAGCAGTCGTGACATCTAAATTTCACGCAGAAAAGCTTACTTCAAACTTCTTGTACCTTCAATTTCTTCTTCCCCCTATTTTCCCTCTCTCCATCCAATCCTTTGCTCAAGCTAGAATCACAAACACTCATCTAGTTAACACAAACAAAATACAAGTTGCCTAATAAAGGGATCAACTTTTTATTCTTTCCAAACTCACTAATATTCAATGAAGCTGTTGTGAGGCCGCTTTTTTGATGTGCAGGATTCGTCCACCTCTATTTCATTTGCATTCTGCTTGCATTTCTCAAGGGAATTGCGTTGTGCTCCAGTCTGCGAGGCACTGGGATAAAGTAAACCCAAAAATATGCCAAGTAATCATTGTTAGAAACACCTCAAAGCACCGGTTTTAAGTGAAACAACCAACTATTCAATAGATTTTAACAAACCTTGGCTCTGCATTATCGGAACTTGATGCAGCCGCTGCATTAACACTTGGACTTTCTTGGGAATCTTCACCACCATCCATCACTGTGATGATTAAGATCACCGTTGAAATAATTTTTCAAATAAAAAGCTTATCTCATTTCAGTTTCATGCATTTATTCTCATAAATTCAGTTATTTCTGACAAAAAACAGCTGAAGGCGACGTTAATGCAATTCAAAAAACAATAAGAAATCCACAATTTGAATTACACTCTGCATTAAAGCATGAACAAAAAATCCCTCAAAAGAAAAACCCGCAAACCAAAACGTAATTAACTATCAAATCCATGTTTATTTAGCGAAATTAAAGTGATTGAACATGTATCCAGAAAGGAAACGTGACATGAGAAGAACCTAAATGATAATTGAGCAGCCAATTTGCTATATAAGAAAACACGCACCTGGTATGTTAGAGGAGAAGGTGGCGCACGGTGAAGAAGAGACAGCGAAAGTATCTGAAAACAAAAGTGAGAGTCCAATCGAATGAATCTCAGTTTCAGTGTTTTTGCCAAAACGAAAGCCCTCTGCTGATACATTCGTGAGTTACACTACCCGAAGGCCATTTGTCGTTCGTCATTGCGCTAGTTTTTACAGTTTAGTTTGAAAAGGTGGATTTGATAATAAAAAAAAAATATAAATTGTATTTTTTTTAATTAAGATTTAGATGATTTTTTTGATTAAATAAGTATTTTTAAAATTATAGTTAATATAAAATATACTACCAAACAGATTACTCTTGAATGACACGTCATCGGGAATCACAATCTTAGCCCTCAGGAATGCCAATTTGTCCCGGCCCATCAGGTAACCGCTCCGATCCGTCAGGAAAACAAGTTCGTGTGCCCAGACCCATACGAGCCACATCCCAGCCCAAACAAATCTTTTTAGTTTTATCAGTAGTGGGCCATTGATGGGGCCTCGGGCCACCACCTCTGCTCCCCGTTCGACAAAAATAAATTGCTTTTAGGTGATTTTTATAGGTCTTGCTTTTGCTTCGGTGGTTGACAAGTAGCAATCCATGAATAAGACTTGGATATTTATCTAATGTTTTTTATGGTTCCTAATTTCAACGGTTGAATAGTCGTTTTTTAAATAATTAAAAGGAATATCGATGGAGCCTCGAACTCCCATCTGTATTCCCTGTCGAGCTAAATATATAGTTTTTTATCTATTTTATTATTATTCCTGGTTCGAGCATTTTAGTAATATTTTCTTATTTTTCAAACAATTAAATAACAGTTTTTATTTTTCATTGTTATATGTATATTAAATCAATATACTATATTTTGTTTCATGTTAAAAGCACCCCTTCATAACTCCAAATTCCCCAATATATTATAGTTCATCATGTAATACACCAGCCATCATATAAATTACCTAAGAATTAGTTATTCCAGCACGGGTCAATATATAAAATAATAAAAAAGGTTGGTGTGTGCAGGTTGCCTTGTCACATTCAAGTGACTCATGCGACGGTTTAAGGTGGCAAAAAATGGCCTTCTAGTGTGTTTTTTGGCTTGGCATTGGTTATCTATATGGGCGGCGCGTGCATTATAGCTCCATTTGATTCAATACTGATTTGATTTTTTTATCTTTCTCTTTTCCACTCTCTGTATCTCGATAAACGTGATATCACTATAAAAATCACAACTCTTCAATTTATTTATTTCTTTTTAGTCTCTTTTATTTTAATTTACAATTCTTTTATTTTAATTGATTATTTTATATTAAAAATTGTTTTCAATTTCATTATCCTTCAAATCTTCATTATTTTTATTGTTATTTTTTAGGTGATTTTTCAAGTTGATTTTTTGTTGCAATTTCATCCTCCATCTTTTTTTTCTTGTCAAGTTTGATCTTTATTTTTTTTATTGTTTTTTTTTTTGCTTTGATAATTTTTTAATTTCATCCCTCAATATTAAATTTATTATGAATTGAATTTCTTTATTGAACCCGTTATATGATTTCACACATTGTAAATTTAAAAGATTAATCTAGGCATAGATGATTTGGCCAAGTTTATTTGCTTTTTCATATTATTAAAATAATTGAGCTTTTTAAACCAGTTGACTCAATGATCCAAGTTTATATATATTTTTTATTTATTTCATTATTCAATGTTAAATTAGGTGGGAGTGGGCTTATTTATTGAACCTGAGTCTAATATTTTACAGGCTTTGAATTTAAAAAATTAACATATACTTAGAAAATTCACTTAAGATTACTTGGTTTTTCATATTATTAAATTAAGATTGTCTTTTTTTTAACATGTTATTGAATTAAATGATATTATAAAACACGTGCAACTCAATGACCCAAGTTTCAAAATTTTTATTTATTTGAAAACACTTACGTCGCCTTAACTATTTTTAATGTTAGGTTAAAATTTTCTCGGCTCGCGGTGTAGCGCCAATTACCAATATAGGTTTAATTGAGTTGCTTTTTTGGATCCTTTTTCTAGATTTAATATTTTTATATGACCTTCAATATTTGGTTCATAATGATTGACTTTCCTTATTTATCTTGGTATAGGTTCCATGGGGTGATCACATTTTCCTCCATTAAATCGCAAATTTCACAGGTTAACCATGGTTGACTCGAGTTAATCCAATATGTTACCATCTCAATATATATATTAAATAATATGTCATCCAATATATTAATATTTCAGTATTTTAGAAGTGTTTATTTATCTAGCATGCATTAAATTTTTTACTTCTTAATATCTTTATATTTTTTTTAAGACTAGAAAAAAATGATTTAATCTTTGGCCTAACACAAGTCGAAAAACTACTTGTCTCTGTACCACATAGAAAACGGGGCTAGAAGGATCAAAAACTTTGTATTAACATGTTAGAAAAAATCAACCCATCCCTAGTCGGATGAAAACCTACACTTGAGCTGGGTTATACTTGTTCCGGTCCAAAGCGACCGGATGAAAGCAAAAACCCAATCCTACCCGCTACCAATCTCTCAAGACAAGCCTATTGTTTCAAAGACGCCTTGTTTATCCACTCAATTTGGCATAACGTGACTTTAGCACCCTCGCTATATTCTGGAGTCTCTTTTATTACAGTAGTCTCTTCTACCACAATGCTGTCAGAATTCGGATTAATTCGTCTTCAAAGTTCAAACTATGGATGATAGACAACAAATTACAGAGACATGTCCGCTGATAAATGAGACGACCGGTCCTTGAAACATACAACGGCAGGAATCTGATGCAGCTTGTCAGATTATCTGAATAATAGTGCACGCGCTTGGAAGGGCATAATTTTCAACAATCATAGAGATGCAGATTCCAGAAGTCGAAGGCCTTTCATTGCAAAACGAAAGCCCTTTTATGCTTTCTCCTTCAAACCCCTTTATACATCAGGAGTTGCAAACTTGCAAGTTGCTACCATAATCCACAACATTTACTTGACATATCCACAATAACAGAAGGAAAATGTTACATTCAAATCCTTGCATGAAGTATCGAAATATTCGATGAATATTTTGTAGTTCCCGACAGTACACAGATGTGATTAAAAAGGTGAGCATAATTTAAGCAGGCATGCTCACTGACAAATGGCATCTGAACTTATTTCCAAATTCCAACTTATTCTTAATAACTGTATCATCCTTGATATGCAAGCAAGGATATAGATGACTGTTCCTTGAATCATACGGTACAGCATGAATTTGATGCGAGTTGGCATGTTGTCTGGATAATAGCATGGATGGACGGGCACAATCTTCAACAATCATAAAGATGTAGCTTTCCAGAAGTCGAGGGGCTTTCTTTGCTGGAAGTATAAGAGATTGCATTTCTTTACAAACAGGAAAACTCGCATAAATAGAATGATGGACACACCCACACATCATTGTACCATGGATTCACATGCACAACTTTTAAAGCATTAATATACAAAAGACTCGCGAGACCACACACACTGACACGGTGACACCTGCATCTATGTAAGCGCAGGACACATGCATGCATACCAAGCTGAGTTAGAGTATACAGATGCTCACAAGCTCTAATTCTAGCAGTGGAGGATGGACATGGGGGAGGCCAGTTGCTAGATTAACAGGCGATACCAGGCACTATGTAGCGCAGGCACATTAGGTTAGACCCCAAGTAGGATATAGTTCAACATCAAACCAACCCAGCCTGATAGACAGAGCCCCGGCATGCCACAATTCACATCTAGAATTCCACAATTTCAGGCGAATCAAATAAATCAAGCACAAGCACAAGCACCAACACCAGCAGCGTGGACCTGGTCCATAATTTAAGTGCTTGTCCCTAACCTCCAAAGCAGATAGCCCATCAAATCCAGGCTCAACTGTGCAATATGCATGTCTTTCCACATCAAATCTCTCTGAGGCTTGGGCTACTATTGAGACCTAGAGGGCTGTCTTGCTATTTCAACACACCCGTGTTTGCTATTTCTTCCCCTCCAAATTTAGTTGCCTTAAGTACTTGTTAACTTTTAATCAGTCTCATATCCTAGAATTGAACAGGATAAAGTTACCTTAGCGATTGGTATTTTTGCTCGTACTGAATCAATCAATGAGAAATCAATATCAGCCACAGCAATCCCTGTTGAAATGCGGTCTGCAAAGTAAAAGAGAATCAAATTAGTAATCAGTAAATTCATCAAACAAGCTAATGGGATATAAACCAAAGTACACAGCACATGCTATAAAAGCACCACAAGCTAGAGAAGAAGAAAGGAGAGTGGGAAATTATCGACAAGTCCATTGGATGAAAAAAAAAAACATGTAATGCAAATAGAAATGAATTCACAATAGACTCTTCATTCTGGATAAGAAGAAGCACTAGAATGAGAGACATTAATTCTCACCAGGCAATCGACCAACAACAGTTCCCCAAGGATCAATTATTAACGTGTCACCATAGCTTTCTCTTTTATCATTATGCTCTCCAGCTTGTGCAGCAGCTATTACCTGATAAAGGGGAAAGAGAATTATTACCAAGCTTGCATGGTTGACCCAAAATCATAATTCAGCTAAGATAAAAATGAATTCATACATAGCATTGAGTCTCAATTGCACGAGCACGAAGCAAAATCTCCCAATGCGCCTGACCAGTTATTTTTGTAAAAGCAGAAGGTACTAATAAAATCTGCAAATTATAATAAATGCTTCATGTTTTACATGATAAATCATAAAAGTCAAGCTATACCAGAGAGTAGAAAAATTGAATTATACCTGGGCTTCGTGCTGGAACCTGAGCTGCTGGTATAACTCTGGGAACCTCAGATCATAGCAAACTGATAAACCCAGGCGTCCAACAGGACTGTCGACTGAAACTATATCCTTCCCTGGATACATAAGTAATATAGATCAGTTAGTCCCAGAAACTTGTGTGAAAAAGCACTAATTAGGAACTAGGGAGATGAAAATGCTCCTAGAAGCACGGGAAAATTTTACGAATGCATTACACATGGCTAATTCTTATTAGAAAACTCTATGAATCCAAATATTTGGATCAAAGAAAAATAAAGCATTAGAAGGTCTTCATCAAGATAATCCAGAAAGCATGCCACATTAGGCATATTGGCTGGCAGTGACTTGTTTTGCCATAGATTTGCAAGTATGAGGTTACAGAAGCACAAACGTCAAAAGTGAACCAATAAAATGCTATTTTATATCTGTCAGAAACATTTGTAGAGTGAACCAAATGCAGGTGCTGGCAGGTGATAAGATATTTGTTCATTCAACATGCAATTCAGACACACGGATGAAGAGCTCACCAGGTTCTGTAAAGCTGCTTTCCTTGTATACCCGTCCACCAGGAACATCCACATCAAACCTTAGTTTAGAAAGAAAACTTTTATTTAGCTCCCAGATGGATAAATTAAACCATGATATGCACGAATTAATATAAAAGAAAGAATCGACATAAAAACTTCGAGCAAGCAATACTCACACACTCATATACACTAAAGAACTACAGTGATAAGGGGAGAAGCATCACAACAAAACCTAGAGTTAACCATCTTACAAGTGTATTTTACTATAACTGCTTCTTATACTCCCACAGTCATCAATGATAACATGCGTGTTGCGCAAGTGTTCGTCGTCAGATCCTCTCTCTTGGAATCCTCCAAGGGACAACCAAATGCCGGACTCCCTGCAATCCAAAAGACCAATCCACTTACAATTCAATAACCATAACCATAAAGCAATAAGAAAATTCTAATATTGTGCCAAAAAAGAATATGATGGTCAATGTCTATCACCTAAAAATAAAATCACAAAGCAGGTAAAATAAAGCAAAATCATATATTACCTGGCCAATGAACAATACTGTTGCATAATCGGTCCATCCAAAGGCTCCGCAATGTTAACGCTTTCCCCATCCTTGTCCGCAATGAAAGAAAAACTTTCCGGGAAACAAACCAATTTTGCCCCTTCAGCCACTGCTTCCTTCACATTACAACCCCACCCCCCAAAAAAAATAATTTAGCAGAGGAATGCTAAGCAAATCGGAACAAAAATAAGTATAATAATAATAAAACTGTGTGCTAATGAGAAATCAAAAGCGAGTTTACTTTGACGAGGCGAGAGCAGGTTGCGAAATTGGCAGCCAGGTCGTTGATTGACGTCATCTGAGCTGCAGCCACTCGGACCGAGTTGGATGCCATGGCTGGCTCGCTGGAAATGGTGGCACGTGATTGAACGGTCAGTGAGGTGAAGCGCGCGTGGCGTATCGGACAGGGAAGAGTTCTGTTGCTGTTTAGCTTGACGAAAAAGCGGTAGTTGTGAAGACAAAATGGCATCGTTTGGTTAGAGAGAAAAAGATCTTTCGGTGATGTTAGCTGAGAAAACAGAATTTGTTTTCTTTTTACATTTTTGTCCTTGTTGTTTTGGTTTGTTTCATAATGGTTCTATTTACTGATCTTGGCCCCCGAGGAGATGAGTCTTTGCATTTGGCTATATTTATTTGGGCCATGCTGTAATTTCCTTTTTATTTCACACCTTTTGATTTGATAAAAAAAAATATCATTTAAAAAAAAAGAAAAAAAAAACATATCACCCATGGCCGAGACTACAATATTTATGAGAAAATACGTAAAAACTTCTTAGAACTGAACATTTATCTTACTAACTAAACTAAATATCAAGATTTGATTATATTGTAAATGAGCAATTCTCCTCTAAATATTATATTTTTAAATGAAAAAAATATTTTTTATTTAAAAATATATTAAAATATTTTTGAAGTTTTAATATTAGCACTTCAAAATTATTGAAATATACTAAAAATATATTTATTTGATATTTTTTATTTCAAAAAACAGCCAGACACAAGTGAAATCGCTTGAGTAGCTTTCACTGTCAAAATAAATAATTTTCATTGTTTTACAAATGTATGAAATGTTATTTCTTGGCTTATTATAAGTACGCGTGACTTTCAACTTTTTTTTAAATCAAGTATATACAAGAACCGTCTTATCAATCCATTTCAACATGTTTTAAAACCAATAATAATCATTATCATCGATTCAACTTTGAAATATATTTTTTAAAAAAATAAAAATACAAAAATAAAAATAAATACAAAAGAAAACCAACCTTAATCATTTTCTTTTTTAACTTTACTATAAAAGGAGAGAAGAAGATGAGCAAAAGTTGCCTGAAATGATGGTTAGTTGCAAGGTCAAAGTCAAAACCCTCCCACGAGGCAAGTAAATTAGAGAAACAAAAACTGAAAAAAAAAAAAACTGAAAATCGCAGCCTAATAAGCCCATCAAGAAATCAGAGAAGAAGACCTTCTTATCATGGATTTCCATTAAAACCCAAGATTTGCTGTATAGATAATTACAGTCCTCTCTTTCCTTAACCAATCACAACTCCACAATCTCTCTGTCTCTGTCTTTCTCTCTCTAGATCTACTTTTAATACAACCTTATTTTTTGTTAGAACATCTAAAATCCCTTCCCTTGGATTCTCTCATCTAGTAAATCCTTCAAAGTTTTGGCCTTTTAGCTTTTATTTTAAGGCTTCTGCATTGAAGGATCATAAAGTTTTGTTCTTTGCCCTTTGAAATTGATGACAAGGTATGCTCAGGAACTTTTTTGATTCTCAAAAAAGAAGAAGAAAAAATTGCTTGCAATTCCTTTATCCAATTTTTACTACAAACCCATGTCAAATTTGATTCCTTCAAGGGTATTTGATCTCGAGACATAATTTTTAATTGCTTGGACAGTACCCATTATCTGTTTTTTTTCTTTTTGTTTTATGTTTCAGGGTGATGGTGTCTGCAATTTGATTGACCAGAATCCCTCAAGGCAACTACATATAGATTCCCAAGGTGTGTTAAAGAATTATCGTCGGATAGTTTATAACGTACGATGATTGTAAGTTTTGGGTCCTTTTCATCGCATGCCTCTTAATCGTTAAAATGTTCGATTTGATGGTGCTTGCATTTGATAATTGTCTCAAAATTGAAACTTCTCTCTCAAATATCGTGGCCATGCCATGATGACATAATTTTGGTTTTGCATGTCCTAAACTCCGCATAATGCAGTTTATGGATGTGCAAATTCACTTGGTTTACTAGATTGATGGTGTGTTGAAATTTGAATTTTTGTTAAGCCCATATTGTGCAGTTTCTGGACCTGCACAGAAATGAGTTTGTTGTATCTTGAATCTCTGATGAGGTAATGCTTCTTGCGTTTTGGTTCCTCCCTAAATGTCATGCTATGTAGTTTATGCACAATTCATCATTTGTTGTATTGTGAAATACTTGTCAGATCTATGGCCCGTGGATTTACATACAAAATCATTAATGCAAGTTTTTGGACATACTCGTTGGTTTCATAATATTGTACCCTCTGCAGATTAATGGTGTCTGCATTCAATGCGGGTTTGATTTCTGATACATCTGTTGCGGGATTAGAGATTGTTGAGAAACAAGATCCAAGAACAGTCTCTTATATACTTATTGATACTGATTCAAGGAATAGTTTGATTTCTGGGTTATTTGGGAGAGAATATGTGAGTGATGGTTTCGACGTCATTGATGAGAATTGTTTCACCCTGTTGGAAGCCTTCCGTCGAGGGTGAAAATTCAAGTAATGGTGGGGATGCTGCTGGTAGAGCTGAGGGCTTGTTATGGTACAAAGATTCAGGTCAGCATGTTAATGGGGAATTTTCAATGGCAGTAATTCAAGCGAACAATCTATTGGAAGACTATAGTCAACTTGAATCGGGGCCAATGAGCTCAGTTGACCCAAGTCCTCAAGGAACATTTGTAGGAGTCTATGATGGCCATGGAGGTCCAGAAGCTGCCCGGTTTGTAAATGAACGCCTTTTCGAAAACATCAAGAGTAAGTTTTTATTACTCATCTATGATGAACTTCATTCTTATTCAAATGATTGTATCATGTCATTCATGGAATCCCAATCTGGTCTGTTGATTTTTCTATGATTGGTCCGTGATTATCATTGGTGAAATCTAGTTTTCCATGTATGGTAATGATTTGTTTTCCATTCATCTTGATGTTTGGGCTATTTGGAAGTTCATGAGTATGATAGATAATTGCTCTTTGTGTTTTACCCCCTCAAGTACTATACATCCACCATCAAGATTCTTCTGGGGCCACATTTTCTTGAAAAACCTGCTTTTGCATGATCAGGTTAAAACAAATTATCTAAGTGATTTTTGGATATTTTAAAGAATCTTTTTACTTGAATTTCGATCAGGGACAGAGAGAATTTCAGAATATGTGGATTGTGGATTTTGGGGTATTGTTCAATTTCAGTGGAGAGTCTTGGGTGGTTGTGCAGAAGGTGGCAGACTAATTGTCTCTGACTTGGTTTTGGGGTATCTCTGTTGGTTCTGGGGGAGGAAAGAGTTTAGGACCCCATGGTTTTGCATCTTCCGTGCTGTTTTTTGTTGTACTTGGTCAGAGTGTTCAGAAATTTATACTCTCTGAAACAATTGTTATGGGACTGGATAGTTTTTCTTTCTTCCCTGTGGTGTCGGGCTTCAGGTGCTTTTAGGGGTGTTTCCTAATTGGAAATCGAGTGGGATTGGGCTGGTTTATTATGATTGGTTTTCTTTTCTGAGTTTCCTTTCTTTGGAGGATAGCTTATTCTTCTTCAAGTTTTTCTATTTGTTTGGTTGATGTCTTAATACAATTTGCTTTTATCCAAAAAAATACTTTTCTGCCTAGTTTTACTTCCTGTTTATATAGCTAATGCACATGTTTACTGACTTGACAGCTATTCATGGTGCAGAATTCACGTCAGAAAACAATGGAATGTCAGCAGATGTTATCAACAAAGCATTTTTGGCAACAGAAGAGGAATTTCTCTCTCTAGTGAAGAACCAGTGGCTACATAAACCACAGATTGCTTCTGTTGGTGCATGTTGTTTGGTAGGTGTAGTATGCAGTGGTGTTCTCTACATTGCAAATGCAGGAGATTCCCGGGCAGTGTTGGGAAGATTGGAAAGGGCCATTAAGGAGATCAAAGCAATTCAGTTATCATATGAACATAATGCAAGTATAGAATCTGTGAGAGAGGAGTTGCATTCATTGCACCCCGATGATCCACATATTGTTGTTCTAAAGAACAAGGTTTGGCGTGTGAAGGGTCTGATTCAGGTGACCTTTTCTATGTTCCACTAGGTTCCTGGAGTTTTCCTATTATTTCTATGATGATAAATGGTGGCATTTTATATTCTTGATTATGATACTACGATCTAATCTATTGGCAAATCTTTGTTTCTTCCACAGATCTCAAGATCTATAGGTGATGCCTATTTGAAAAGGGCGGAGTATAACAGAGAGCCTCTGTTAGCTAAATTTAGATTGCCTGAACCCTTCAATAAACCGATTCTTAAAGCTGAGCCAACAATTTTAGTGCAGAAACTCTACCCTGAAGATCAGTTTCTTATCTTTGCATCAGATGGCCTGTGGGAGCACCTAAGCAATCAGGAGGCAGTTGACTTTGTCCACAGCTGTCCACGTAATGTAGGATTGCTGTTTATGATTTCACCTTTATTTTGCCTTCATGTCACTTGCTGTGTTTATGGCTGTCTGTAATCAAGTTCAGGGAACGATGACTTCTAGAACTTTCAGAATCATCATTTCCTCTGCTTATGAAGAGACCTCAACTTGTCCTTGTTTTTGCAGGGTGTTGCAAGGAAACTTCTCAAAGCTGCGCTTCGTGAAGCAGCGAAGAAAAGAGAAATGAGGTATTCAGACTTGAAAAAGATTGATCGTGGTGTCAGGAGACATTTTCATGACGATATCACAGTCATAGTTTTGTTTCTTGATTCGAATCTTGTCAGTCGCAGCTCCTTCCGCGGGCCCCTAATTTCCATCAAGGGAGGTTATGGTGTCTCTGGAAATGGCAACACTTAGCTCGAGAATTCTTGCACTCTATCCCCATTTCTTCGTTTGTATTGAGAAACAATTTTTTCTTTGAAGAGGAGAGAGCTTAAAGAATCCCCCCCCCCCCCTGTTTTTTCAATTGTACAGCCACGCATCTCAGAAACCTACTTTAATTTGTTGAAAGACCTCCTTAGGTAAGTATAGTTGATGCCATGACAGAGAGATACCTCAGCAAAAGCCTTTGTCAGTAGCTGTCTGGTTGTTGGCATATGATACTTGATAATCTATAGTCTTCCTCAACTGCCTTGAGAACTAGAAAAAATAACCCCGTTTAGAGTGAAATTCACAATATTGTTCAGTTTTAGTTCACAGAGTTTTCGTTTTTTGTGTGAATCTGGGTCTGCCATCTGGCCTTTTTCAAGCCTACCGTGTATTTTCTCCTTCAGCTTTCCTCGACTAGCACTACAATCGGAAATTATTGCGTGTCGTCTGATTGTGCTTCTCTTTTTTTAACCGTGGGAATCCTGGGGCTAGCTTTCACATCCCGGAGACTAATGTATGAATTTTCTTAATCAACTTTATCACAATCTACTTTTGCATTCTGCCGAAATGATATGATAAAGTGGGGAGTAAATCCACTTGCTTGTCACAATCTCCTTTTGCATTCGAACCTCAAATTATAACGTCAAATCAATTTTTTTTAACTAGCATAAAGAAATATTCAGTTATTATTAAGATTAATTCAGTGTTATTTAAATTAACTTAGTTATGTCAAAAAAATAACTTCATGATTGTTATTAAAAAAATTTCAAGCAAATAATTTTTTAAATATTAAAAAAAAATATATTGAATTAATCCAAATCAAATGTTAACCTGTTAAATCCGTATCTTATATCTTGTATCGTGAAATTATAAAATTCAATTTTCAATTAACCCAATGTTAAAGGATAAAATTTATAAAAATAATTAAAAAATATCAAAAAACAAACAACTCAAGTCAATACACCAAACCTGCAACCTGACTTATATGATTGAGACAACTCTGTAGAAAAAACTAAAATAAATTACAAAACTTAATTTTTAATTAATTCAATATTAAAAAATAAAAATCAATTAAAAAAAATCACCTCAGGCTTGTACATGATTTTATAACCATGGGATACCACCTTCTAAAATGAAAAGCATGGCTGTGCTGCTTGTATCTTGATACAGAATTGTGCCACCCATATCAATAATGGTCCTAGCCCATGGTTATAAAGCATAGTGATCTGAGGTAGACCGGAAAGGAGGACAAGATCTCCCCTGTATGAGGTCCTCCTAGTACAGGAACCGCATGGGTAAATTCGGTGGCAACAAGAAAATTTACTTGTAGGTTTGTTCATGTTTTTGCAGTGTCTTGATGTATCTATATCTCGATTGATACTAGCTTCCACTAAAAATATTATATTTTACCGTTGATTAAATAAAAATATATATCTGTAGACTGTAACTCAGTTTAGGATTCTCCGAAGCAAGCTTCCTTCCGTGTGTTTTAAATGCAAGAACCTAACTACCTTTCAAAAAACCAACCGATCGACGAACAATGGCGCATTACTGCCTATGAACTATTTCAGTAGTTCATCACCGCTGACATCCTCAAAACATCCTTCTCTTCGTTTAACTTTCGATCTGACCTCCAAGAAAACAGCAAGATTCCTAAACGCTAATGCCATAAAACTAAGCAAAAACAGAACCAGTTCCATATCTGCAACAAGGGCATGCCACTTGTCCTTACATGTGCATGCTTGCATTAATTAGATTGGTGGTTAGTGTTTCTGTTTGGCTGCTTTCTTGCTGAGAGAAGGAAAGATAAATAATTTTTCCATTTGGCAATCAAATAGGGCAGAGTGTTTTTCCATTCTTTTTGCGGATTTTAAGGGTTTTTTTCCTTCTCAAAATTCTGTACAGAGGTGCGAAAGAAGTTCTTTCACCAGCTCTTACTTCTAATCCAGACCCACCACCAGTTTTTTATGGAATAACAAGGTATGTTCTCGTTTACTTCACTTGCTTACAAATTTACAATAAATTGCTGAATTTTTTTATCCTTTGTCAATGCATTTTCTTCCTATAAAGGTAAAAATTAACAAGCAATTCATCTTTACCATGGTGTGTTGCATTTTCTATGTTTTAGTTGTGCATATAGTACGTGTGTCCTTGTGCACCGCGTGCTTGGATTGCCCGGAATTGCTAGGTTATTTCGACAAGATAGGCCTGCCTGGTGCAAGGAGAAAGAGTATCCTACTATCAAGGTAGAGCTGGGTGATAATCCCAATTATTGGTGTTGTCTTCTTTCCTGGGTTGTTTATGCAAGATCGTTATGCAGGTGCCTTCACTGGAACATAATAATGAAGTGAAAGGAGTGTCTCTTGATTTGATTAAATGTATCGACAGTCACTTTGATGGTCTATCATTTTTTCCTCATGTAAGATTCAGAGCACTCTCTATATCTCGTGTTTGATCCCTTCATTGAAATATATAATTGTTGTTCAGACTGTGAACCACAGGATCCTGCAAAGAAAGAATTTGCAGAGGAGTTGTTTTCCTGCTCTGGTTCATTCAGCAAATCCATAAATTCCACATTCAAAGGTGAAGCAGATGAAGCTGGTGAGTGTAATGCTTGCTGCCTTTGATGTTCCTTTGTCTGCTACAAACACGAATAAAGTGTGTGAATTGCCCCAGGTGCTGCATTTGATTTTATTGAAATGGCCCTTTTTCCTTGGCCAGTTCAGTCTCGTAAGAAAAAAGTCTTGCGTGTCCTGTGACAGTTATACCTGCTATCTGCTACAAGCTAACTCGAGTTTTTTTTCCATCAAGTGTAGTATAATAATGCTTTATCTTTCGGTGAAAGTTCATACTCGAATCTATTTTATTTTTGTATACAGCTGAAATCTGAATAATGCTCTGATATGTACAGGTGGATACAGCTTATGCTCCATTTATTGAAAGATTTCAGCCAAACTTGTTGGAATTTAAGAAGTACGCCGTCGCTGCTGGAGGCCTAAACTGGCTACTTGGATTGAGGTAAGCCTAATCTGTCTTCTATTCTATTAGCTGATGTCATCTTGTCAAGGTCTACTCTGCTGTGGTACATATCATAGTGACATCTAAGTGATTACTACATGGAGTAGACAGTTCTGTCGAGTCATAATTTTCTTATACAAATAGAAGTACTTGTCCTGTTTCGAAAGACCAAAATTACCTCATGGTTCAACAATTGAAACATTGTGAAAACACAAGTTGCTTATACACTGACTTGTCCCTTATAACAGCATCAAAATTATTCCTGTGTAGGAGATGAACAAAATCTAGGCTTACAACCAAGCCAGGCGCAATCCAAAGCAGCGCGTGGAAACCTACAAGAAACGCTTTACGGTATGGCCACTAGATTTTGACCAGAAGTTGGTTTCCTGAAATGTTAAAGATTGTAAGAAATGATAAAAAGAGTATCGGATCCCCTCTCTTACCATGTTTCTTGTGCAAGCTCATCTTTGAAACCTTGGCATTCCATCTCTATCATAGAATATAAAAAATTAAGTGCAGATTTCCCAGTAGTAGCTCCAGTATTTCTTTCATGACAAATCATGCAGCGGATGGAATATCATCTGAGAAGACTGGGACTAGTGTTTCTATATTTTTGTTTTGAAGTATGCAAAATCTGGAACCCTTGTGATCATCAGTGTTTTCTGATGTTGACAAGCACCCTTCTCTCCTTTTCTTTTATTTTCTTTTTGATGGATTATAAGCACCTACCCTTTTTTTTTTTTTATCATAGTGGTTCGCTATTATAAGACGGAAATATTGATCATAAGCATCTATGAATACATACGTTTCCGGAGCCTGTGGCTTGTGTTCCTAAAGGCATTTAAGAAAAATGGTAGCTAATAACCCCTACTCTAACAATGTTTCTTGTGCAGGTTATATTTCAATGAACCCCCACTACAATACCCAGGGATGCTTCTCGTTTATATATCCATGTCGTGGTAATGTGTTCAGCGTAATCAGCATGAGCATTCTCTAACTGAGATCACAAACATACCGCGGCAGGAAAAAATACACCATGGTTTCTGCTTGTTTTTTCAGCAAGCAAAGGCAGCCTAAAACAACCCAAATATTGCTGAGTGCTAGCTACAGTATCAGCCTCGTCAACATGTGGCACCGCAGATGCTAGAGTAGAAGATCTGAAGGAGGTTCTTATCGTTTACAAAGCAACATATTGCAATGTCATGTAAAAGCCTCCACATGCATCAGGTTCGAGTACGGCTGTCAATGTTATCACTTCCGAACTTGCAACACGAAGATTGATTCTCGGTGTAATGGTAACTCTCTTGATTTGGTGATCCTGTCTTGGTTCTACATCACAAGGGTAAATCATCGTCTAATGACTTCCATAGAGATTAGAAAACAACTTGAGATCAGTCATCACTGTGACTCAATTCTGGCACTATGCTGAAATGCCACAGGCCATAAGAATGATGTGATCATAACATTGCATCTCACTGGAGTATTATCCGCAAGAGCATCTCAGATAAAAGTAACAAACTTGACAAAAACATCGGAAAATTATTTAAGTTCTTAATTCTCTGTAATTCTTGTTTCTTGTTTACATTGGAATGGACGATATTTTTTCTTCAGCTCCATCGCGAATAAATTACAATGTGATACTACCAGCATCCACTCATGGCATCAATGATCCAGGAGGCATCAGATCAACACTATCAATGGCTCTGATCAGGCTTTTTCTGTTTCAACTTTCAACATCTACCTCCTCACAATTCTTCGGTATAACAAACTAACATGAAGCCTTTGAGATTTTAAAAACACTAGAAAACGCCCTAAAAGAACAGGGAGTCTGCCTCCACACCA
Source organism: Populus trichocarpa (assembly GCF_000002775.5). Classification (NCBI taxonomy): domain Eukaryota; kingdom Viridiplantae; phylum Streptophyta; class Magnoliopsida; order Malpighiales; family Salicaceae; genus Populus; species Populus trichocarpa. Next base: position 20,234,933 of record NC_037294.2, read on the forward strand.
GATGCAAACTTAATATGAGGAACTTCCCAAGAAAAAAGAAACATCTTCCCCCCTAATCGCCACCTACTTGAGGAACTCAATCAGTGATTAAGCATTAAAACGGGATATGTATAAAGTGTCTGTGTCATCCACATGCATCCTCGGGAGCATGCATAAGCAACGCAGAGCATGGCTGCTATACTACTTCAGCAATACTTTCCATATCTTACTCACATATACAGCTAAAGACCATATAGAAAGACCTGCTGAGATATAAAGCAAAATGACACCAGAAGGTACTAAAATCCCTGGTCCTTCAAGACTGCACGAGAAAGAAAAAGACAAGGAAACAAAGAAATTGTAAGATACAGGGAATGACAAAAAAAATTCTGAGACACTAATCTCCAAGTTGACCATATAGCAGCAAGAACAATGTGAAAGAAAAATAGGTGGGACCTGCTGTCTCGAGCAGCCAAAAGGATAGTTAGTGAAATCATCTGGGTAGCAGTTTTCCACTTCCCTAAGTTATTTACAGCAACAGCCTGAGACAGGAATCGTTCTTGGTATATAAATCACAGTTAATAGTAAAGCATTTGTTCTTAGCAGCTAAATTTTTTTGACAAGTTTGAAAAGAAATGAGGTGGTTGAGGAGCTTGTACAATAACAGACAAACCTCTAAAAGTTTGCTATTCCGTGAAGCAGCCCATTCTCTAACTGCAGACATGGTTATCTACAAACAAAAGGCAACTCAATTGGTCAGATCAAATCATACATGACCCCGTAACATCACACAAGAATGTATGTTTACCTGAAGGAAGAAAAAAGAAAATGAAAAATAAAAATAAAAATTGGATAAAATAGCTTGTGACATAGGCACTTGGGAAACTAAGGCATGCTATTGGCATGTGGGAGTGGAGGGGGTTAGGAAACATAACAAAATAAAGTAAATTACAAAATCAATGATTCATCGATGCAATTGTCTATGGTTGAAGATGATTGACATTATTCACAATCACAATAAAAACAGACTACCATTGAGTTCCTCACAAACCCCAATCCAAAGGGACTTACAACACACCCCAAAGAACATACGAAAATGAATCATTAAACTCCAATGAGCAAATGCCACACAAAAAATGATCTTATTGTTGGTTATGGAGATGAAAGAATTACAGGTGAAAGGCAATAAGAATATATGCATTACCTCCCGGCCAATAATTGAAGTTGCGGGTACAGTGAACAGCCAAGGTACTTCTCCTGACAATGCAACTTCCAAAGGTCTAGAACATAATAAGATCAAGGCGGCAGCAACCATAAGCTGCGTTTAATACAGAAGAATCAAATAAGAAAACTCAAATAATTCTCACGAGTTACATGAACCACGCATAGTAATCCCACTAGGCTTGAAAATACACAATACCTTATCAGCTACCGGATCCAAAAAAGCACCAAAAGCTGTGCCTAACTTCATCTGAAACACAACGAAGCGTTTAGCTTTAACCAATTACATAATAATATCAAAATAAAATTTACTCTCTCTTTCTAATCAAACAAAAGACTACACCTTTCGTGCAAGGTACCCGTCAAGCCAATCAGTGATTGCTGCAACAATAAAAATACTTGTTGTAGCAGTTCTTCCCCACCAACTATCCGCATAAAATGCTACGGCACAAAAATTACAGCGTCAGACCCCTCTAATTGAAGTACCATTTAAAAATTATTTCTGGAAGTAAAAAATATTCAAAGGGAATTTAGAACTGAAAGCAAAATTCAACATAAATTCAAAAATCATGCGCGTTTTATCCACCAAAAAAATAAACTAATTTCATGCCTCCAATAAATTGCAAAAAAAAAATCAAAAAGATATTTCCATTATAAAATCTACTACTCAAACTGTCATTAAATTCAATTAAATTAATACACATTTCTAATTTTTTACAACAAAAATCGCCAAATTGCCATAAAAAATTCAAATACGTTAACCAATATAAACAAAATCACAAGACCTAAAGTAATAATAAACACAAGTAAGCATTGCGGGAAAAAAACAAAACGGTGCGTACTAGCAACAAGTAGCGGCACAGCAGCGACGCGACCGAGGGTTAAAACGGTAGGCAAAGTTAGAAATTTAGAATGTTGCTGTTGTTGATTGTGAATCTGCATAGACGGTGATGTTGACAGCGGTTGATCTTGGCTGTCATGGTTATACCAACCTACATCGTCGATTTTATTCTCGGATCCCATTTCGGACATGAAACCCGACCCGGGAGAAGAAGCTAAAGGCGGCGAATCGGGTCTGGAGAAGCGAGTGGAGGAACTAGAGTTGCGAGAGGGCAATGAAAGGCATCCACGAAACGTAAATCCTAGAGAGTTTTTATTACTTCTATTATTATTACTAGTGGTGTTATAATGGTAATAACAGGGGGTACTTTTATTATTATTCTTATTTGAAGGGAGGTGTGCGCAGGGTGTTAACGTGCGCCAACTTTTATTGCTATTTATGGGTAGAGAGAGAGAGTAAGGAGTGAGAAATGTGGTGAGGTTGGTGGCGGAGGTGATGGTTATTGTGTGGGCTATTTTTTTTGTGGTGAAGGAGTGAAACTGCCGTGCCTAGTTTACGGGTTGGCATGGTGGTGGTGGAGATGGTGGTGATGAATTGGGAAGGGATTTGAATTCTTTTATTTTTAAGCTGGGATTTTAATTTGAGGGGGTGGATTTTGGGTTTTCAGTTCGGAAGTTGGCTTCGTCTCGGTCCTGATTCGGTGGGTGGATTCTAGTATTTCATCGGCTTTTTTTAATGCCGTTTAGCTTTTAATTTTTATTTTTTCTAGTCCATGTATTGTACAGCGTATGTCTGTTTAGTCCCTGTACTCTGACTGCATCAGTCAGGTCCCGAAATTAGGCACCTTGATGTGTCGTTTAAGTCATGGCACCTGAGAGGAAAGCACTTGATAACTTCACTCGTATCGTAATAATAACAAAAATATCTGTTTCGTGTATTTATTAGAGGACAATTTTGTCCCATTCGATTGAGTTCTATTTCCTACGATTGTATCTGTTCGCCGGGTATATATTAGAAGATTCTTTAGATATTAGGTTTCACTTGGGGTAACATATCAATGAAATGATAGCATTTCTATCTGCATCAATGACTTGTTTGGTATGCAATTGCAAGAATGAAAAGGAAAGCTACAAGTGACAGTAACACGCTAAATTATTTATCAAATAATTATTTTAATCTAAAACAAGTTATTATTAGATAAAATATCAATATATAATTTATATTATTTTTCAACACGACTTCTCGAATAAAAATCTAACTTACATGGACTCACACTATTTTATACTTAATTTTTATTAAATAAAACGAGAACGATGAAATTCAAACTCGTGACCCAACAAGGTTTTAATACCTTGTAAAATAAATATCTCAACCTAAAAATTTAGGTTATTAGATAAGATTTTAATATATAATTTATATTATTCTGTAATATTATTTGATTCTTGTAGCAAAAAAATAAATAAAGTTGCAATCTTTTTGTATTATTCTATTGCTAATGTCCATAAATATCGTAAATACGCTAGATATTTAATTGATAGAATTTTATATTATTTTTCAACACGGCTTTTCAAATAAAAACCCGATTTATATGGACTCGTATTATTTTATATTTAATTTTTATCAAATAAAACGAGGATAATGAGATTTGAACCTGTGACCACTTCGTTAATAAGGTTTTAATATCTTGTTAATAAATATCTCAATCTAAAAATTTAGACTATTATATAAAATTTTAATATATAATTTATATTATCCTCTAGTATTATTTGATTCTTGTAGCAAAAAAAATAAAGTTGTAATCTTTTTGTATTATCCTATCGCTGGTAGCCTGGTATCCTTAAAGATAGTAAATATGCTAGATATTTCATGAATAGAATTTTATGCGTTTGATATTATACTTTTCATATGTTTTTCCATTGAATATACATTGAAATGAATTTTAAAAAAAATTATTTATTTTTTATATTAATATATTAAAATTAATAAAATTATACTGAAAAATATTAATTTAATATAACTTTTCTCGTACTAGCTGGTACCAGTGAAAAGCGTTTTGGGCTACTTGTTTGAAGAAAACACACTGATCCATGTCTGCTCATCTGCTGATTGCTATAATCGGTATAGAATATAGATATTTAGGTATTGTTTAGTAACGTGGCAGGCTTAAATGCTGTTGGGTAAAAATTTGATTTAAAAAAAAAATTATGATTTTAATTTGCTAAATAAAAAAAAACTACTATCATGCTATAAAAAAAAAAACTCTTTAGAATTTCCAAATAATATCTTATGATTCGTAAACTGGACAAGACATGAACACTATGCATCATGCTTAGTTTATCTCGAAATGGGAAAAGGCTTGGTTGCCGACACAGCCGTTACCATGTGAAGAGATTATCTACTAGACGGTCCACACCTCTCGATCAAAGTAAGAGATATTTAGAAATATAATAATAGTTATATTTAAAAATATTTTTTATTTAAAAAAATATTAAAATATTGCTTTTTTATTTTTAAAAATTTATTTATAACACCATCACATCAAAATGATTTAGCAACATTAAACAAAATAATTTTTAAAAAAATCAATTATCTAAAAATTAAATTAAATCTCAATCCCAAACACTTATAAACGAGCTAGTGTATTATTTTTTTTAAGCTGTCGAAAAACTTTTTCATTCAGGAAAATAAAACTTTTTAAGAAAAAAACATTTTTTCTCTCGAAAATATGTTACAGTATCTATTAAAAACAACATTTTCATGTTGTTTTAAAAAGGGTAAAATATTTTTAAACAAACCTTTTCATGTATTAATATTAATTATTTTCTTACAGTTTTCTCACATTTCTTGAAAAATAATACTGTAAAGGAATTTAAGCATAATATTTTCACCGAATAAGACTATCATTACCTCAACTGACTTACAATGAAAAAAAAAAATTTCTAAGGAAATTATTGTGTTTCTATTTGCATTGTAATAGTATAATTATAGATTTCCATTTTAATTATAAAACCTTTGAAATATGAATGGGGCAATATTATATTTTCATCGTGATAGACATATTAGTCTTCTTACTTTTTTAACAGTGAATCATTTTATTACCCTTAATATAAATAAAAAATAAACTTATATTCGGTGCTTTAAAGTATTTTTATTTTATTTTTTAACATGGTAAAAATACTTAATTACATTTAAAGAAAAAATACACAAACTATCTTCTCGGGTTTTTTTCATCATGTTTTTTTTTTGTTAATATCAATTTGACCCGGAAATATTTTTGTATTTAAATAATTATTGAATATTGTTGAAAAAAACTTGCATGCACCAGCAAATAGGTGGCCCGTGCAAGTTTGTTCACTGATAAAAAAATTACCTTTCAAGGTAGTGTTTGGATCCTTTTAGCATCCTCTACATGGTGCGGTGACACGTGTTGCCAACAAATCTCCAATGATGCCAACAAACTTTTCTTTTTTCTTTTTCATTCCTTTCTCTTTGTTCCTCAATTTCAACACTTACCGTTTCAAAATCTCAACCTCGTCTTTCAACTTATCATTTATTCGTATATGATTCATGGTCTTTCAAATATTATTTGTTTTATTTTATATAATTTATCAAGGTTGGAATTTCTTTTCAATTTTATCCCCTTTATTTTTTTACTCTCACAGGCATGGTCTCCAGTTTTTTATTGATATTGTTCTATTTTTTATAAATTTTTAAATTGATTTTTTTTTAACAATTTTACTCCTTAAGTTTTTTTTCCTTAGCAAGTTTGATATTTATTATCTTGATTGGTATTATTTAAAAACCTTGACAAATTTTTAAAATTGATATTTTTTTATTTTATCTCTTAACATTAAATTTATTGGAAGTTGAACCTCTTAATTAAGTTCGGGCCTGTAATTTCACGAGTTGCGAGCTTTAAAGATTAACAAGGATTTAGGAAGTTCGTCTAGTTTTTTTTTTGTTTTTTAAAACTCATGTTTTTTTAGTTTTATCATTATATATTTGTTTAATTAGATATCGGGCTCTATTATGTTTATTTATTTGCTTTCAATGTATTTTTATATTAATTTTAAAAAAGACCTAAGTTATCCTGATTCTTTTTACTTGTCATTCCTTGTTGAAATTACTTTGATAATTTTTTTTATTTTTTTTATTTTATCATTTTATATTAGATTAGTTATGAATTAATATTATTTTCAACATCATCCATCGAGGTTGGAGTTTTTGATGCCGGGTTTCGTGATTTTCTTTAATTTATTTTTTATTCATTTATCATGGTCCCATCGCTGAGACTACAAGTTTGATGGGTTAACATGGTTTAACTAGATATATATGTGGATAATTTTTTTAAAAAAATTTAATATCTACTACATTTTGCCCTTCAGCATTGAGCTGTTTCGTAAGTGAGCCTCGTAATCTTTGATGGTTTGGGTTTTATTGGGTTATCTCATTTATATAACCCGGGTCACGTGGTTTTGTTGATTTGCCTAGTTTGTTGGTTGTTCTTATTTTTATTTTTTTTAATTGATTTATTTTTTATTTTCATCCCTCGACGTTAAATTTATTTGGAACTATATTTTTCTTCATTTGTTTTTCATTGACTTGTCTCGATCTCATGCCTGCATATTTAGCGTGTTTACATGAGTTTTTTTATTTTTTTTATTTGTCTAGCTTAAATCATAGATTCATTGCTTTTTTGTTTTGTTTTAATAGTTGTTTTTTTACAAGTTCCCATTTATTATTTTTTGTTTAATTATCAATTCTTTTACTACTTGATTAAAATATATTTGAGTTGTGTTTTTTTAAAGAAATATATTTGTGTGGCTTTTTAAAATTGATTTTTTTTATTTCATCTATCGACATTAAATTTATTAGGAATTGAACCTCTTAATTTGGTTAGGGTTTGAGATTTCACGGGTTGCGAGTTTTATAGATTAACAAGAGTTTATGAGGTTTGCCTAGTTTTTTTGTAAAAAAAACTCATGTTTTTTCCTTTTTTACCACCATGTATTTGTTTAATTAGATATCGGGATCTATTATTTTTATTTATTTGATTTCTATATATTTTTATACTAATTTAAAAAAAGACCTAAATCATCTCAATTATCATTTATCGTTGTTTGTTGAATTTACTTTGACAATTTTTTTTAATTTATATATTTTTTTAATTTTATCATTCAATATTAGATTGATCATTAATTAATATTATTTTTCAGTCTCATACATCGAGGTTGGAGTTTTTGATACCGGGCTTCGTGATTTTCTTTAATTTATTTTTTATTCACGTATCATGATTCCATCATTTAAACTATGAGTTTGATGGGTCAACCTAACTTGACCTAGTATCTATTTGGATATTTTTTTAAAAAAATTAATATCTATTACATTTTGTCTTTCAACATATAGTTATCTCGTGAGTGAGCTTCATAATCTTTGATGGTTTGCGTTTTATCTGGTTATCTCATTCACACAACTCGGGTCATATAATCTTGCTGGCTTGCCTAATTTGCTAGTTGTTTCTATTTTTATTTTTTATTTTTTTTTCAATTTCATCTCTACATGTTGAATTTACTTGAAACTAGACTTTTCTTTATTTGTTTTTCATTAACTTGTCCCCGTCTCTTTCTTGCATATTTAGCATGCTTACATTGGTTGTTTTTTTTTCATTTGACTGGCTTAAATCATAGCTTCATTGTATTTTTTTTGGTTTTAATAATTGTTTTTTTATAAATTCCCATTTATTCTTTTTTGTTTAATTATAAACTCTTTTACTACTAGATTAAAATATTTCCGAGTCATGTTGCGTAGCTTAAAATTTTTTTTTAATCAATAAAAAATTTATTCCAGCCCTGCAATTTGGCACTGATGGAAAACATTAGCATCAACAGGAAAAATATTTATTATTTCCCAAAATTAGATTCATAATCAACACAACCAACACAACACCACTCAAAACAAAACCTCAGTTAGCAGTACCGGCTCACGGTACATACCAGCACCCATCTGGCATATCGTCGTCATCATCCACACCAAAACCACCCGCCCCTGACTGATCGATCAGCTCCACATCGTGGGTCCCTTATATTTAGCAAAGTACAGACATCAAATTACCCCTCTCTCCCCCTCCGTTAAACGCCTCTTTCAACTCCGTGCTTAAAGAAAGGGAAAATGAAAAAACGGCAACCCACACCATACAGATCTCACAGTAATAATGTAAACGCCAATCTCGATATACACCACATCACTCTACTCTCCCCCTTCTCTTAAACTCTCACAAAGCCCACGCTACTCAGCACAAACGCGCATACACACAAACACGCACTCTCTCTCTCTCTCTCCCCCCCTGAAAATCAGTTGCGGAGTGAGATCTCTCTGCCAGCATCAATCTCTCAACAGATAATCTTAAAAAACGGACCAATCAAATTCATCCAGCAAATGAAGGCCCAAACTAAATCTATTAACCCACTCCCCGGCTTTGAACACAAGAGGTACATCTTAAATCCTCTCCTATCTCCTCTCACCACGCGTCACTTTCTTTCGTTTTCTTGCGATGATCTATCAAATCCCGGTCCCTCTGCTGCCGTGATTGAATTGAACTCCACCAGTAGACACATTTCCCTGATCGATCGCGTTAATAATTACTATTTCATGACTGCTCTTTGACTTTGATTAGCTTGATTTATTACCGAGTTGATTTATGATCGAGTTTGATTTGTTTGAATTTTGATTACTGTCACAGTGTAATGCGTGATGTTTGGCTTAATTTAGGAATCAAGTGTGAAATGCGGTGTATTTTTTCAGTAAACTCGAGTGTGAATTGAGGTAATTTTGAGAGATATGGAGAGTAGATTTGGAGTTTTGATTGGAATTTGTTATTGTTTAGTTTGAGTCAGCTAGATTTCGAGGTTTATTGCAGGTAAATTCTACTTTTTTTTTTTTAAAAAAAATAAATTTGGCTTGATTGAGTTTTTCGATTTGTTATTTTAGAGTTATAATAATTATTTTTTGTATCTGATTGACGGAAGTGTTTGTACGTATTTTTGTGATTTGTTCGTCATTGTGAATTTGCTTGAATTTTTATTGTGGAGGTGTTATGTTGTTAATAGATATCAATGTGGACAGGGATGCGTATGGATTTGCGGTGAGACCGCAGCATGTACAAAGATACAGAGAATATGCTAATATCTACAAGGTTTGTTTGCTTCTGTTATACTTTCTTTCTAATTTTGAACATTCCTATCCATGCCATTTATAAGATTAGTGAAAATATTGATAATTAAGAGCAGCGAATTTCCGAACCTTACTAGGACTGAAAAATGAGGCTCGTCGTGTTCTATTCCTTATTGATCTGGATTTTTTTATCCAAAATTTAATTTATCTGCGTTTCCTAATATTTTTTAAGCAACCAAATGGAGCTTGAGAGAAAGCAGTCTCTTACCAAGGACAATAGCTTTTTTTTATGGGCTTTTCTGATGCACTTGTGATTTTAGGAGGAAGAGGAGGAAAGATCGGATAGATGGCAAACCTTCCTGGAACAGCAGGCAGATTCAGCTCGATTGCCAATGAATGGGATATCTTCTGAGAAAGATAGCAAGGAATTGCATGCAGAAGCAAAAGAACAAGAGACCAGAAATGGCTCGCAGAAGAACATTGAAGGAGTTGATATACGTGGTGAGAAACCTAGTTCTGATGTTTTACTGGAAAATGTTACAGAAAAGGAGGAGAAACAGCCAGCAACCAGTAAAAAAACTCATAGGATCCAAATTTGGACCGAGATCAGACCATCCCTTCATGCCATCGAGGATATGATGAGTCTTCGCATCAAGAAGAAAGGCAATCAATCAAAAGACCAGCAAGAGACTAAAAGAGAAAGGATGGTACCTCCTTTTGAAGATGCTAAATCACCAAAAGGAGCACCTGAAGAGGATTCTGAAGATGAGTTTTATGATGTGGAAAGATCAGATCTAATTCAAGATGCCCCTGCCAGTGACGGTGCCCCTCCCACAGGTACTGCTCCTGATGCGCTGCCTCTAGAATCTTCATTTCCTTGGAAAGAAGAGCTGGAGGTCCTTGTACGCGGAGGAGTCCCAATGGCACTCAGGGGAGAGGTATATTCTGACTCTTCCCCCCCCTCAAATTAAGTTCACTTCATGGTGCATAAGCTTCAAAATTGATTTATGCTCACAATTGTAGCTCTGGCAAGCATTCGTGGGTGCAAGGGCACGCCGAGTGGAGAAGTATTACCATGATCTGCTTGCTTCAGAAACTAAATCCGGAAATCATGCAGACCAACAGTCAGACAGTAATACTAAAGGTTCAACTACTGACACTGTTTGTGTACAAGAGAAATGGAAAGGTCAGATCGAGAAGGTAATGACATGCAGAGTCTTTCAATTTAGAGTGGGACCTACTTTCGTCTCTTTGGTATTCTCAATCGAAGTCACCAACCTATTAGTGGTTTCATATGCAGGATTTGCCTAGAACTTTCCCAGGTCATCCTGCATTGGACAATGATGGTAGAAATGCTCTGAGGCGATTACTGACAGCATATGCTCGACATAACCCCTCCGTTGGGTACTGTCAGGTAATTGAAAACTTATGGTACTCAATGAAATCAACTATTGTCATTCAAGGCTTGGCCTGCCAGTTCACTGAAAAAAGAGAGAAAGGAAATTACATCTGGAGGTGTGTGATGAATTATGTGACGCTCCTGAAGAAGATGAAAAATCTACAACAAAGCTGTGAATAAGAACAATTTGCGTTCTAACAAATTTTTGGCCAACGTCTTAAAATTTCTCATTATAAATTCAGCAGACGCAAATGAGATGATTGGCCAAAATCAAGCAATTCCTGAATGCTCTAGATGAATTTTTTATTATAATTGTCAGCATGAAATCACTTTGAATAATAATGCCATCATTAACCGGAGATATGATACATGTAGTGAAAATTATCATCAATGTAAAGCTCAAAATCACAAATATATGATATTAAAGTCCAGGCAGTACACTAATTGCAAAGATAAGCTTGCAATTGCAACAGCCTATCGCTGTTACTTTCAGCTAAGTTAAAAGAACTATTATAACTTTGAAGTACAATTTTCTCTCAACTTATGAGATATATTCGAATAAAGAAGATACTATTAGATAAGACAGAACTTACAACATCAAAAATGTGATTTGACTGCGTTATACTGTCAGTGCAAACAAATTTAACCCAAAGAAACAAGTAATTCAACTTCAATAACTCTGGTATTTTTATGTGCCATTGAATTCTAATGTGTTGTTGGGTTCAATATGTGTGCAGGCCATGAATTTTTTTGCTGCCTTGTTACTACTTCTGATGCCTGAAGAAAATGCCTTTTGGTAGGTCTTGAAATTTAGTTGACATTATATATCTTTCCAATTTGATAGTCTTTGTATTTAGAAGAGTTGAGCTGTGGTTGACATTATATATTTTTCCAATTTGATAGTCCTTGTATTTAGAAGAGCAGTGCTGTAGTTTTGTATTGGAACATGACAGGGAACACTGTTTTTGGATTTATATTTTGTATTGACATTGCTGTGCTTCTAAATTTTGGTTTTATTCACAGGACACTGATGGGTGTTATTGATGACTATTTTGATGGCTATTACTCGGAGGAAATGATAGAGTCACAGGTATTGCTTGCAATAAATCTGCCTTTCTGTATATATGTGCCTTTTACTCTTGCAAGACATGTGAATGACACTGAGATCAGTGGGCGGACATTGATAAGTATCTGATCAGCTGTTCCATTTGTCAGGTTGACCAACTTGTTTTTGAGGAGCTGGTGCGCGAAAGGTTTCCTAAATTGGGTTTGTTCCATTCCTCATCATAAGTTTTCTTTGATGATGCTTCCTCAGTGAGTTCTTATGCCGTTTACTTTTGGTGCAGTCAACCATCTTGATTACCTGGGAGTGCAAGTTGCTTGGGTTACGGGGCCATGGTTCCTTTCCATATTCATGAATATGCTACCATGGGAAAGTGGTCAGGTTTTACACTTTTAGATATGAACTTAAGTTTGTCTAACATTGCATGATAAAGTTTTTCACTTCCACATTGGCAGTATTCCTAATTTCTTCATTCGTATTCTCATGGCATTGTGCCCTAGTTACAAGATTGACATCTGACAGCTTTCTTCTGACTTCAGTTCTCCGAGTCTGGGATGTCCTCCTTTATGAAGGAAACCGTGTCATGCTATTTAGGACAGCACTTGCTTTGATGGAGTTATATGGTACTGAAAAATGATGTTGTGTTATTTTTTACTGTGCAGACAATAACTTGGTTTTTCAATCATGAAGAGATGCTGTTATAATTTATGGAACTTAATTTAGTTCAGTTTTTTTGTAGGCCCTGCATTAGTTACCACTAAGGATGCTGGAGATGCAGTTACTTTACTACAGTCACTGGCAGGCTCAACATTTGATAGCAGTCAACTTGTCTTCACAGCCTGCATGGGTTACCAAAATGTAAATGAAACCAGATTACAAGAGCTAAGAAATAAGCATCGGCAAGCTGTTATAACTACAGTTGAGGAAAGAACAAAGGGGCTTCAAGCTTGGAGGGATTCTCAGGGTCTGGCAACTAAGCTATATAATTTCAAGCATGATCCTAAGTCATTACTGATGGAAACAAATAAACAGACTAGTGGTGAATTATCTCGTTCAGAGTCTGGATCCACCAATGCAGATGAAGTTCTTGTTAGCTTGACAGGGGACACAGAAATAGATAGTGTTCCAGATCTTCAAGATCAGGTAGGTAAACATTTACCCCCTTTTCTCGAGCATAATCTTTTCCTCAATGCATAATTTTACTAATTTAATGATGATTGCCTATCAGTAAATGTCCATATGATGTTTATCAACAGAATCCCCTTGGGTCAAAGACTGCATATTTTTTTGTTTGTAGTGAAGAAGAAACTGTAGAAATGTAAAATATATAGATCATCCTTCTTTTAAATTTACCCTTCTCTACTAAAGTCTTTTAGTTACTCCAGCTTGACCTTGATTGCAAAAATTGTTCTTGGAATGGAGTGGGCATATTTTTTAAGCCATACGGGGGGAAAACATTATGGGCTTTGCTCTGATTGGAGTGATGTGCTGGAAGATAATTATTTAAACACTGGCATATAGACTTTTGGAGCAATCATGTGACTCCTCTCTATTGAAATGTAACCTCTGGAGAAACTACCGGGGAGGGAAATGTGTATTGTTGATCTAGAGTTTCTTGATCAGAGCTGATTTGAACCAATTTGTTGTACTTTAAAACATCATGCTTCCAACCAGCAAAGTTCAAACTGGACATGCTGATTATGTGCTAAACTTGTAGGTGCAGTTGCTTCATTATCAAGTGTTTTCATTTACGGATGGGACTGGGTTGGGTTTTCATTCTAGGTTTATTTTGCACTCCCCTTTGTTATCTTGTTCATGGCAACCATCATGAAACTTGGAATTTATATTCCATTCTTTAATGACATTAATACAAGTTTAGGTGATCTAGTCTTTAAATTTTAGATTGTGAAGTGCAGTTCTATTGTCATGCCGCTTCTTTGATTACTAATATATGAATTACATGCAGGTAGTGTGGTTGAAGGATGAACTGTGCAAGTTGCTAGAGGAGAAAAGATCTATTGTACTCAGGTTAGCACTTTTCCAATTCAATTGTGCTAATGTGCCTTTCTGTTGAGTGACTTAGTACCATTTTGGCTGCTGAGTGCTATACTATTAAGAAATAATTGCACTATTCCGTTCATTGCAATATTTGTTTAGTGATTGTAACGAAAGTGATACATTGATTCACCTTCACTCTTCAATGTGCATTTCACAAGTAAGAGAGAATAGCAAGTCTATTCCCTAAGTTAGTACGAGGATGCACGATGGTTGGCTAGGGTAGGTGCAAAACTGCTGTTACTTATGTTATATTAAATTGGCTGCTTTTCTGAAACGTTAAAATTTATGAGCTATGCAGGAGAATCTTGCATAGAGTGAGCTGAGGGTCTGAACATAGGACTCAGGTTCAAAGCTAGCGCTTGCGTCATAACTATCCCACTAGTTCAAAGCTAGCACATGCTTTGTGACTATCAACTAGCTATTTTGATCTCCAAAATATAGCTTTTGTGTGGATGGAATTCACAGTTCGCACATGACTAGATCTTTTAAACATTCCCAAATAAATAGCGCAAAGCTTTAGAATAGGTGAGTTTTTCGTTCCAATAAAGAAAAAGAAAGCTGAGTTTTGTATGGGCACCATGTCTCTGGCAGCGTGAAAAATGCTACATTTTTGTCTTCAAGTGGCAGTCTCTTTTGGAAACAACAGTAATAACAAAATTATTCTCCCAGTGGCAGTCTTTTGAGAATTTCTTTTTTCTGTAGTTGTCTGCAGAATTTGATGTAGAGTCACTGTGTAAGTAGTCAAATTGTTTTCCAATAATATTGCATTTAATTCTGTTAATTTCAATTCTTTGTTAGAGCTGAGGAGTTGGAGACAGCTTTGATGGAGATGGTCAAGCAGGATAATCGGCGGCAATTGAGTGCTAGGGTATGTCCAGACTTTCTTCTTCTTTAAATGAGAAATGGTTGATCTTCTTGCAAGGCCCAGGGACTTGAAATTACACAAAAACCACAGTTATTCTGCATTATTTTTAGTTCCCTTCTCAAGCGATTTCACATTGTAGTTAGAATCTGCTTCATTTTATGCCTATTCCCCATGAATGATGGTAGTAATAGGGTAAATTATGATCATGCAGTGGTTAGTGTTGGATTGGACATTAGGCTGCAATTTTATGCAATATGCAGTTAATCAGTTATTAAGCCGGATGAGTCCTTTCTGGCTAGCCTTGATTATATGTTGTATTACATTCTGATCTTCTTCTGATCTTCAGGTTGAGCAGTTAGACCAAGAAGTTTCTGAGCTGCGGAGGGCTCTTGCTGATAAGCAGGAACAAGAAAATGCCATGCTGCAGGTTATTTTTTGCTTCGCGGTCAATCAATTCATTTTGGGAAGATTGCATCTTCTCTTCTCTCTAATCTTGGATTGTTCTTTTCTTGATACTAGCTCACTTTCAACTTATGTAGGTCTTAATGCGGGTGGAACAAGAGCAAAAGGTAACCGAAGATGCTCGCATATATGCTGAGCAAGATGCATCAGCACAGAGATTTGCTGCTCAAGTGCTTCAGGTTTATAATTTCTTGCTCTATTCTTTAATTTCATATTTTATATGTAATTTGCATTCAAATAAAAGTCTTAACAGTTCTAAGATGATGTGTGTGATGTTCCTGACCTGCATTTTTGCAGGTCGAACATACCGATTATGCTAGTCAATGCTTGACTCATTTATGTTCATTGGAGCTAGAACTCATAAATAATGCAATTATATCAAATTTATTGTTGTATCAACTATTAGGAACTTGTGATGAATCCTTTTCTACCCCAGTTCTGGAAGGTAGTGCTTTTATATGAAGGTTTAAGTTAGAATTTTGCATAAAAGTAGGAACATCACTCTTTCTATATGTTAGAATAGATGTAGAACACTCTTGATATGATTGAGAATATCCTTTCTACCATAATACCTTGCCCTATTGAGTAGTTGTGCTCCCTCTCCACCAAGAAGCGCACCAGAGCCCTTGATGCACTCTTTAATTGATCTGTTCTCATCTTGACATTCTATGTCTCTTCCTTTCACTATTCACTCCAACAACTATATATATGCAGGAAAAGTATGAACAGGCCCTTGCGTCACTTGCTGAAATGGAGAAACGAATGGTTATGGCAGAATCAATGTTGGAGGCCACCTTGCAGTATCAATCTGGTCAACTTAAAGCACAACCTTCTCCACGGTGTGTAGTCAATTTTACTAGTGCCAAAAGTTTCTCATACCTTTGTGCTGTCCTAGTTTTCTTGTTTACAGGGTTTAATCCTCCACCATTCCTTGAATTGTATTGGGTAATGTTTACTTTGATTTGTCACTGGGTTTGGTTTGGTATATGCTAAAATGGAGTGGGGTGGAATGAACATAATGGGATGAGCAGGTTGTTCTAATGCTAAAGAGGTGCTTTTTCAATGCTGACAAATAAGCTCTATTTGAATCTTATCATCTCCCTGTTCATCCCCAGGGTTTGGCATGCATTCATGAGCAGCACTGTATGTGGCTTATTCCATGCATGAAGTAATGTCTGTTTTACATGCATATTTTACCTACTTGGATGATATTGGTGCTTATAAGAAACATAAATTTTCTTTGTAGATCTTCACATCTAGATTCACAAACACGTGGAAATCAAGAGCCTGCACAAGATATACCTGCGAGAAAGATTGGTTTACTGGCTCGGCCGTTTGGACTTGGATGGCGTGACCGAAACAAGGTTCAATTTCATTGTTTTATTGCTCCCTTAAATTCATGAATGCTTTCATCATCTACACATTGCAGTGTACAGGTAAATAGGATTATAATGTGTCTGTTTGGGAATGCCCTCAGTCATTCTGATTATTTGTTACTCTGCTTTGTTTTCTTTGTCAAATGGTGGAGTAAAAAGGAGAGTTAGTTGCCTAGCCCCTGCAGGATCTCTCTTAGATCTCTGGTGTGATACCCCCAAGAGGGTTTACCCACGTCTGTGTATTTGTTTCAACTGTCTTTTTTTACCATGGCTAAAATATTGCCTGGTGGAGCTAATTACCAGCATCTTTTTTTTGTGTTTTAGTGTTGTGGACCATAGTGCCTGGCCTTGTATTTATTTTCTGAGAGAGTCATCTGTTGGCTGTTTTTAACTAAAGTTGCTATTTTTTCTCATGAAACAAAAGTTAACGTTGCTGATTCGAATTGAACCCAACAGGGGAAACCCGCTACTGTTGAGGATGCAAGTGATGATAAGCCTTCGAATGAGGTGCAGAATCCAAGTGTTGAGCAGGAAACTAATGGCATTTCAGCACACGACAAGGAATAGAGAATTGCAGATTTACTATAATGATAGGTAGATCTTGAAATCTCCTGCTTGTTGGGTTGGTAGATATTTTTTGTGTGCGAATGCAAGTTCTCAGGCAGGGTGTAGATTAGTATCTGTCTTTGTTTTTACAGCCATTGTAGAGCCCATTTCCATTAATTATTTGCTCATTAAACAATAACATTAGTTTAGAGGCGAAGAGAATGTAAGAAGAAACGTGGTATCATTGGTGAAACAATTGTATAAATCTTACATTGGTTGGTTGGCTGGCAGTAAAAAAAGTTCATTTTGGTGAAATATGAAGGAAACGTGTCAGTTGCTACAACTATGCAATATTTTTTAAAGCATTCTTGAGCTAAGCCGAAAATTCCTTGTTTACTCGAGTGTATGGCATGTTTTACTGATAAACAAACAAACTCAAAAGGTGCGCCAAATAAGCTCGCACGCCAGTTCCAAGTCATCAGATAATGTCTTATACAAGACTTTGGATCCAGATATCTTTGTTCCCTGACTTTCTTTTGTTGCTTTATTTTGTTTGTTCTTCATAAAGTATAGAGGTCCAAGCCCATGGCTATTGACAGAAAATGAATGAAGGTTGGGTAAGGGTCCAGCTTTCGTTTTAGGACAATTTCACGACTGAGGTGTTCTGACATCCAGAGGAAAGGTTAGGAGTTAGGATTCGGTTTTGTTATAGAGAAGGAACACTGGAGTTGATAAGAGTAAAAAAAAAGAGCCGGATTGCATGGGGGATTGCTTGTGTTCAAAAGAAGAGCGGGGAAACTCAAGTTATGGCAGGCGGGAGAGGCGATTCCTCCAAAAAATATGATCAGAACCTTGCTAAGTTGGACTTACATATTGTATTTTCCTGTTAGCCCGTCACGCCCATATTCCAAAACCACATGCTCAAAGTGCCAGATCCAAAAGAAGTCACCCCTGAGAGATGGATCAATTCCAAAGATTTTGGGCAAATCAGGAGGATGTATGCATAAAAAAAACATAGGCAAGGAGCAATTCCAAGCAACTAGAGCAGACTTATATCAAGGCTGCACGAGTTTCTATTAAGAATGAGAATTAGATACAAGGCCCAAAGCTCAATTGGACATGAAAAATTTTTGTAAAGGAAGGGGTAGAAGACTGGGAAAAAATAATGATAATCGTAAGGCCGAAACGAACTTACAAAAAGGAGGAAGAAGAATTTTCTATTGCAGCATTTGTGTCTGGCACCGCTACACCTGGACTGGTGCAGAATTTGATCGACAAGAGCCATTGCAAACGCAGCCAACAACTGCATATCTAATCCTCTGATATCTGAATCATGGATAGAAATTTGTTCGGGTGAATCATCCTGTGTTCCCGCGGTTTGCAGGGAGATAGCAGTCTAAAATTGGTTTCCAAGGTTTGAACCATCCTTAGACAACTGTTCCTGCTAAATCTCTACCCTACCACTTCATTGTTCCCTTCTAGTTCCAGGAGTAGAAGGGCCTGTGCGAGAGCCCTGGACTGGCTGGGTCTCTGGATCATAATTCTGGGAAGCAAGATAAGAAAGTGCTGTGACTACATCAGCTATAAGGGGTCGCATATTAGGCTGTTCTTGAACACACATTGCAGCAACAGCAAGAGCTTGATACAAGCCCCTCATTGGATAGTGGCCTTGGAGTAATGGGTCAGCCATCTGCGCAAATTTTCTCCGATCTTTAAATAACGGTCGTGCCTGCAACACGGGACGAATTAGATAGGATACACTTAAGTAGCTTCATGACAAGAACTTGTATTCTTGGTGATCAGTTCCTAACTAGCTGGTGTGACAGCAACAGCATAGCAAATCTGCAATGCAGAAATAATACTGACTAGCTAAATATGAAACACTGACTAAGTTTATTGTGTGAAGCGTATGGATCCTAGGGATAACAATTTCATCCAAATTCGATGGATATCCACCCATCTAAATGGGTAGAATTTTTATGGATAGTTGCTATTTTGAATCAGACATGGATATCTAAAATTCTTTCCATGTGGATAAAGGATAGGTTATAGATATTATCAAACCCAGCCCAAAATATATATATAATGTAAAATAATTATAGTTTTTCAATTCAGTATAATATACACATACCCCAATATTAACATTATACACATGTATAATATTTATTAGATCCCCATTGCTATAAGTATATATTATTTTTTATTTTATGTTGAGTAATGCATAGTATTTGCGTGAGGAATATTGGAATGGATATCATAGAGTATAGATATTCAAATTTCTTATAAGGGATAAAATATGGGTAAAGAATTGGTTTTGGGTATGGGTATGGTTTAGGCCCTAAGCCTAAGGATCGGCATTCGGCAGCAGTTCTCGTCATATAATCCTGGACTCAAAAAACCAAAAAAAAAAAAAATAAGGAGAAGAAGAAGAAGAAGACCAAAGGTACATGGATTCATGGTTGCTGCACCACGTATTTATTTAAGTGAGGCATCTATACAGGAAGGATGAGAATATCAGTGCAGGAGGACATGGATAGCTTTCTTACCCATGCAACCAAGTTATGCTCCCCAGCGGCTCTTGAATTATCAATAGCTTTCCTCCCAGTAATAATCTCAAGGAGAACAACACCAAAGCTATAAACATCTGATTTCAGAGTAAGCTGACCTGTCATTGCATATTCAGGTGCACAATATCCATAGGTTCCCATCACTCTGGTGGATACATGAGTCTCGTCACCAACAGGACCCAATTTCGCCAAGCCAAAATCAGATAGTTTGGGATGATAACCTTCACCAAGTAAAATGTTTGAGCATTTCAAATCACGGTATATAACAGGGGGGTTAGCACTGTCATGCAAATACTCCAAGCCTTTCGCAGCACCAGCAGCTACTTTCATTCTTGTATTCCAGTCAAGTCGTTTTTTATCAGGTGGCAGGTCTGAAATATAAGCATATAAGAAGGAAAATTGCTGAAGCTTTGCTACATGAAATCTATATCAAGCCACTGCAGTGATTAAACAAGAAATGTGAATCTAGAACAGATATCTTCGCTGCAACCATGTAGTTTCTGCACCTCACCTGCCATCAATCTCATTCGACTGTTTAACAGGATATGTAATGGACAGACAAAAACCCTAAACTTTTTTGCAGCCTAATTATCTAGAAATCAAAGATTTGGTACCATACCATGTAGATGGTCTTCCAGGGATCCTAATGGCATGTATTCATAAACCAAAAGTCTTTGATCTCCATCAGCACAATAGCCAATCAAGTTAACGAGATTTGGATGGTGGAGTAGGCTCAACATCAATACTTCAACAAGGAACTCTCTATTCCCTTGCAGCCCATTACGATCAAGTTGCTTGATAGCTACAACCTACACTATCCAAAGGACATGGTTAAGGTCTTACCACAACCCTGTTGCAAACGGTCAAAACTGAATGCATTAAAAAGAGATTAAATGCTAACAGTTAAGAGATTATTTTGAGCTAAACAAAGAACAAACACAGCAGAAAAGAAGTATATTTAACTTTTACTCCAGTTAAAAGCACGCTGCTTTTGCAGGGAGTTCTTCACAAACTTTCCCTTTTGGTGAAACATGCACCTTATAATTCCCATATTTCTTTGGGCACTTTTATGCCTTCCAAAATAATGAAGACTACAAAGAAAAACTTGTCTGTAGATGTTGCTTTTATTTCCAGTTACCTTCCTGTTTGCTTTACATTATAGATAAATGTTTTGGATAAAAAAGAAACCACCAGTGGAGATCAAGTATACATTAAGAAGCAATGCATGCTACCTAGAATGCCTTTAATAAGCTTGCAACAATGATCTCCTAGATTAGTGGAAGGGGCAGCAGAGATTCTGCTGTAGGTTTTGACTTTCAAGATCCAGTGGCAAGGTGGAAGCGGACATAGATGAACATGTGGGGATTTGCTGGGTGATTGAGGGCCCTGTGCAATGGTTGTAATGTGAGGTTCTGGTACTTGAGTTCTGATGGTGGTGACAACAGTGGCTGGAGATTGATCACAATACAGGCAAAGTGACAGTGGGGCAGGACACTGGTGGGGTAAGGTGACCATCATGGCATGAACAAAGTAGCGACAAGGCAGAACTGTTATTCGTTCCAGGCAACAATGATCATGGCATGAGATGCAAGGCAGTTCAAAATAACATGTGAAGCTGCAACTTTAGTCTTGGCCAGGTATGGTTTGCTTTCTCTTCTAAGCAGTATCAGTGCTTGTTTCTCCTTTTTTGTTCTTTGCCCTTAGTATTTTTTTTTCCATTGCTTAAAATGCACTCTCAATGCCTTTTGTCTACTACTACTATTGTTTTTAAAACATGTTCTGAGGAACTTTCTATAAAATAACACTGGTTTTGGCAGAACTGGAAAAATTTTCATGACTGCTAGAATCCAATAAGTTCAACCAACCTGATTGGTACTCTCCAATCTCCCTTTATATACTCTGCCAAAACCTCCTTCACCCAAAAGACAATCTGCCCTGAAGTTCTTTGTTGCATTTGCCAGTTCGCGAAATGTGAATGTATGTGCTGCAATGTATTCAGAGCTTCCATCCTTAGAAGCCTCCTTCACATCCAGTGCCATATTTGACTTTGTTTTATCTGGAATGCAATCAATATGATTTTTTTTTTATTGAATGTAGAAGAGCAAGATATGGTACATACTATTACATCAGCAAACATAAAGGATTCTTGACAATTGATAACATTTCATCGCGTCATTAAGAGTTTAGAAAGAAAATGAAGAATCGCAAAAGACAAAACAGGCATTCAAAAAGGATCTGAGCTTGGATTTTCCCAGTCATACAAGACAAGAAAACGATCGAGCTCCATTACAAGTATTGCGCATTGCTTCCGTATGCAACACCAGTTATCCAACTATAACGGAACTGTAAACAGTTTCTGAACTAAGTGGATGCTGACGAGTTCTTTTAAGGAAATTTGACCTCGACATTAAGATGACTTGCCTTTTATTCAAGCATGCAGGAATAAAAAAGAAAAAGAAAAAAGAAGTATACACCTGTACAACCACTGTAATGTTAATTAACCTACCTTTTACAATTAGCATGGAACAAAAGTGTGATTAACTTCTTAAAAATGAGGATTTCAAAATATAAAAAAAAAACATGGATAAGTGATTGAACCAACTCGGAAAATTACAAATCCAACAAAACTTTAATTAATACATAATTTACAATCAAGGTGGCAAAGGCAAGAGGTATTAATAAAATTCAGCTTCATTAATTACCTGATTTCTTGAATTTGACGCTACGAGCAACTGTTTAAGGTAAATCGTTGCTGAATCGATCCCGGTAGTACTAACAATCATTTTAAGCTGGTTTACACTACTTGTAATTATGGAAACTCGTCATGCCCACAAAGTCATTATCATTCGATTAGGCTTCGAAATAAACCACATTAGTCTAAACAAGAGCTAAACATGTGCCACAGAGAAACATCAATCTCAAATCTTATCCTCCGTGACCAATCCAGATCAATACATTATTCCAAACCCGTAAAAGATTGCTTCACACAATTATGCAAACGGCGTACCTTTAATCAATTCAAATCATTTTTCATGGCAACAAAAATGCATGAAAATCAGTCCAAGATTATTAACTTGATACTGGGCATATGACAAAAAAAAATAATCTAAACTTTCAAGCTTTATGGTGTCTTTCATTGAAATACCTGAAGATGACGGGATCTGATCATCAGGCTTCTTGTTACTGCCATTTTTTCTGGACTTTCCAGCACAAGAAAAGCAACCCATTTTAGTCCCTCTTTCTCTCTCACTGCAACGAGTATTACCTCGCAGAGAGAGAGGGGGGGCGGAAGCAGACCAAACACCGCTTGGGATAGAGAGAGAGTGTGCTTATGTCTTTAGTTCAGAGAGAGGGTTATTCTGGTATATATCATTTCATTCCTGTGTCTTTTTGCAGCTGCGTCCTTCTGTCTTGCCAATTTATGAATGGTAACTCAAACTTTCTATATTCTCTCAAATTCCCTCATTTTACATTTTGTTTTTAATTGAGGAAATTGACTATCATGGGTGCTATAGGGATGTGTAGCATTGATGGCTGTATCATAAATACATGATATTTTAAAATTAGACATGGAAAATTATTTATATACAATAAAGTTATATTAAAGATTCGTATAAACTGATATGTTAATGACAGGTGAAAGTGGTTACGTGTAGGTTTCAAGAATATTAGATGTTTAATAAATTATAAAATAATAGTTGCCACGTCGATTTGTTTTTTATTGAAAAAACTAAATTACTATTGGCTTGTAAACGTACTGTTAACTACTTGGGCATGGATGTAATTTTACTCATTTCTAATACCAAGCTGCACGGTGGAATGCTCATCCTTTTTTCTTTCTTTTTTTAATTTCTCACCCCCCGTGAGAAAACCACACAACCGAGTAACATGTTGTTGGTGTTTAAAACAAAACTCAAGCTTCCAGAACTGCGAGTTGCTTACAATAATTCCAACGTTGTACACCTAACCCAATGATTTCAGTGCGTTGTTGCCATGTGATTGATAAATGGTATTGTGAGCACCAGCTCGAGCGAGGAATACTTTCCCTTTAAACGGTGTCGTGCAGATAGTGTACAATACCCACCTCTTCATATGGAATTAATTCCAAGGGCAAGCAACATAGCAAGACAACTATATACTCACATGACAACTGCAGTTTTGAATCATGCTAGGATCTGAGAGAGACTTATCGTAGTTTAAAGGGATTCACTGGAATATTGTTTGTTTCCTTTTCTTTCTTTATTTTTTTTTCCCCTTTGAATTCAAATTTTAAGAGTCAATAATTTATTACTTTTTCTAAATTTATTAAGCTGGTATAGGAAGTTGAAATTTTTTATGGTCATCAAGGGAATAATTAATGATACGCTATTGGTTATTTTTAGGCTCATGTTTATAAATAAAAAAATAGTTATAAATAAAAAATAATAATAAAATTCATGATTCATCGAAAGTGAAAAAATATCTTAACTTATAATTTTTTTAAAAAAAATAGGTTTAAAAAGAAATTGACAAGATGCAATTATTTACTCACTCATCATCATAAATTTTCAAATTTGAAATAACTTGTCAGATCAAGTAACCAATAAAATGCAATTATTTTCAAATCTGAAATGAAAAAATAATGATGCAAAAGGCAAAAATACTCATGATATGAGCAAACACCTCAAGGATTCAACATTATCATTTGCCTTCTCGATGCTCATAACACTAGAAGATCATCCTTTGACTTGTTTGGACCAATTTATAAATATCCATAGCATACTTCTCCCGGCGCAAATCCCGTTCTGTGCCCCCTTTTTAGTTTTTCCTTTATCGCTATGAGCTAAATTACTCACTTTTTTGTTTTGTTTTTGGGCCATACCTAATCCTTGCCAAAAGGAAACCAATCCCTGCCGAAAGACAAGGATGCCCCTGTCAATCGTGGTATGGATTCACAAAACTCTGGACCAAACTTGTTTTTATTATTATTAATGTAGATGTTCGAGTTAACTTGCACGCATCTCGATTAATCACATGGGTCATGAAGTTAATGACTATGTAAACTTCCAGTGGCTTTGAAGTTTGTGAGACTCAAACTGGTGACCTCTATAAAGTTAACTCGGCCTTACTAGTTAAAACATCCTTCTCAAGGTTAACTTGTTTTTTTCAACCAAGTTAAGCCGGTAGTCTTTATAAAAAAACAGCAACCAAAATCAACTAATTTTGAATACACTGGTGACATGTGTGGAAGTGAGGTAAATTTGTTTTTTTATGTTTTTTTAAAATATTAATATTTTTATATAATTTTTATAATTTTGATCTTTTAATATCAAAATAAAATAATAATTTTAATATTTTTCAAAATAAAAAATACTTGAAAATCAACATATCTATGACCTCTCTATATCCATCTCCTCTCTTGTTTTTTCTTCTTGGATTCAGGGCTCTCCTTTGAAAAAACAAAAAAAACTCCACTTCACCTGCTCTACTCCACCCGGTATGTTTCCAGGTGGAAAATAATAGCGTGGTTTTTTGAAACATCCTTTGCCAGTGGCATTTTGGCGGCAGAATCGAGGGTTTGAAAAAGCTACTTTTGCAAACCATGTTTTAGGGGAGGATTTTTCATTAAGTTAATGAACTTGCCCGGCTGGAAAAAAAAAACATACAGATATTTGATAAATAACTAGTTTGCTTAGCTATTTACATTATTTTTCCACACTAGGATCCCGTTTGTTTCAGCAGCTGAGCATGTTTTTTTTTAAATTATTTTTTCTGTATTTTTTTATTGGTTAATATAAAAATATTAATTTAATATATTTTAAAATAAAAAACATTTTTAAAAATAATTGATACAACAGTATTAAACAGTATCTAAGTTTATGGAAAACGTAAACAGTAAAAGCTGTACTTCATCGTATTATACAACATCAAAAGTGAGCCTCCGTTTCAGACATATAATCTTTGACCGATTTGTCTAATCAAATAACTGTCTTAAAATTGATTTTCTTGTTGACTTTAATGGACGTGTATTCCCATGAATTTTACCGTGAATATTGTAATTATTGAATATTTATAATACTTTTTAATAAAATAGAGAAAATAATAATAAAAAAAAGAATTTGTTTTACGAGATTGAATATGATTTTTTCTCTTCTCTTTGTATTTATAAATATTTAGTAATTATAACTTAAATACCATGAGACTTTTCATGCATTTCAAGTTACAATTTTTTAGTAGAAATTTAAGAAGAAATCACTTTTTTTTTACTTAAAATTATTTTTTATATATTCTTGTTGAAGTGTTTTGATATACTAAATATCAAAAATAAATTTTTTTAAAAATATTATATTAATATATTTTAAAATAAAAAACATTTAAAAAAATTAACGGGCAACACAATGTCAATATCCAAGTTCGTGAAAAACATAAACAGTGAAAGCCGTAATTCATCGTATTAGACAACACTAAAAGTACCCCCCTTTACCCATTTGTCAAATCAAATAACTGTCTTAAAATTGATTTTCTTGTTTACTTTAATGAATGAATTTTACCGTGAATATTGTAATTATTGAATATTTATAATATTTTTTTAATAAAATAGAGAGATAAAAAAAGAAAATAAGAAAAAAGATTTTTTTTATTTCTTCATGGGATCGAATATGTTTTTTTTTTTAAATTTTCTTTTTATATTTATAAATATTTAGTAACCACAACTTAAATACCATGAGATTTTTCGTGCATTTCAAGTTACAATTTTTTAGTAGAAATCTAAGAAGAAATCACTTTTTTTATTTATTAGGGATACAATGCGAGTAATTTGTTTGGGCTCAATCAACGAGAACTTGAATTTTAATACCGTTAAGAAAATTGATATTGTTTTTGTAAAACTGATTGTTCTGAGATGATGGCATGATGATTGATCAAACGGCAGAAAACAAAGTGTCATTTATTTAAATTGGGAGGGGGCATGGGGGCTTTGTCGTTTTTAAAGTTTTGACTTTCTTTTAAAATAACGGACCCAGAGTGATAATGAGAGTGCCAGCTGGTGCCAAATGGCTCATGGCTCTAATTTGGGCACATAAAAAAATATAGCTGCAACACACAGAAAAGAAGGGCTTGTTAGTTCCACCAATAAAATTGCAAAGAGCTAACGGTCATGGAACTGGGTAGCATCATCTCAAACTGAAAACTTCCCCTTTGCTTTGACATAATGGTTTTGAGACTGCAAGCTAAAAGCTTAAATCTGATGCTGTGACTAATTGCTCCCGTTTCACAAATTTTATCATAATTTTATTTTGCTGCAGTTGACAGTTTTGAACAGGGGAATGTGCAATGAGAGGGGGAGCTCAAAGAACAAGATAAGCAATTTCCACTTCATGGCCAAGGAAAATAGTGTTGACTACTTCCATCCCGGTACTCAAACTTAAGGAGCCAAACTCGCCGTGTTTGGATCGACGCTTACCTTTTGTGAAGGCAGCAAAGATTTCTAGTTATCGGAACTGTGCAAAGGCTGCATATTTTTTCATGTGGAGAGGAGGCATGTGTCCAGTGATGAAAATTACAAGAAAAATGTGATCTTCCAAAAAGAATGATAAGAGATTTCCTTTTTTTTCCTGAATAGAATTTCCTGATTTATCTTCAGCGTCAATTTGCAACCATCGTTTTTCGTCTTGTTTGATGAGCATTTCAAAACCCAGCTCAAAACAAATAGAATTGGGAATACTTGTGATGTACAGGTTCAGTGGTTTTTTATCTTCATCTCAGAAGTCAGAACTGAAGTACTTGATCATCGTTAGAACAAAATTATGTACTGACATGTTCCTGCAGATGTCTCGCTGGGGCTTCGAAGTTCGAACTTGCCCTGAAAGAAAGTACTGTTATGATACCTTGCAGCAATAATCTTACTCGACAACGATAACTGGCAGAAAAAGAATCTTAACATAAAGAGAGAAGCCAAATCTCTTCCTTCGAATTTTTATTTGCTTTTTTTTTTCTATAACTAAACTTTGATTCGGAGGTTGAACTAATAGCCTTGAGCTTGTCTAGGTTTGACAACCGTCTTGGAATTCTTGCTTAATGAATTCATGGGTTTACATAACGTGTAGGCCTCAAGGGAAAATATCCTCGGTAAAAAATATAGTTTATGGAGTGCTTTTGCGGTATCATCAATTCATCACGAGTTTTTGCCTCATTTGCAATGGTCTACTCACCACCTTGCTAGGGTAGCCGATGATTCAGTTCCAGGAGTCACCGATAATTTGATTACGGGGCCTGTTCAAGCATTCATGGTCTACCGACCCCGAGCAATCATCACGTTGGATTCCTTGTTTATGATAACAGAAGAAACAAAGTGAGAACAGAGGCGTTATAATTAGAGAACAGAATCCATACAAGGAGAACAAATGATAACCTTTCAAGTTTCAGGCAGTCCTGTAAACTACAATACAACACAGATTGAACAGCTCATTTATTGGAGAAGGCTACCCTGTGAAGGGTTACCTTCTATCTAGTTGTAGTAGTCCGTGGCAGTAACATGTATATTAGTCCACAATCATAGAATAGTCCAAGATGTCCTTCTGAACAGCTCTTTACACAGTTAATAATTTGTCTTTGATAACAGTGGTTCTGTAATTTTTCCTGCCAAGCATAATCCAACCGATCTCAAGCACAAAATTCCCAAGGCACAAGCTGGTAACAGGTCAGATTAGCTCTGTGCATCCTCATCTTTATGTTCAAATGGTACTTGTCGCACAAATTGTCCTCGGACACGGGGTCTGTGTTCTGCCAGCTTCTTCCTACTCTGGTATCGAACCTAGAAAAGATTATGTAAATACAAGGTAAACTTTAAATACTGCAATATAGAAACAACAGGTAACATCATAATAGATGCTTTATTCTTAGTTTCACAAATTTACTTAGATGACTGTTGGGATAATTAATGTTTTCAATGCTAATACTAGTAAAGAAAATGTCTGATGCTTGATAAGTCACAAGTCCTTGGTGATTGATCTTGGTGTTGGGTGTTTATCCATGCACAAATAAGTAAATAATTGAGAGATTTTTAGTCTTTGGATGTCTCACAAAGTTCAAATTATCCATCTTTTACTAAGATTATCTACATGCTAGGACTCTTTTCACCAAAAGTCCTTTAAGAGAAAATAAATGAGTTCTAAGCTTGTATCTAATTATGATGCAATTTCAGTTCTACCTTCTTCTCAAAGCATCTCTCCTTCCTCTTCTGGCGGAATTTGTTCAATGCAGCCTCTCTCAGTGCAAAGCAATTTTGACCGCCTCCGCTCCTGCTCCCACTTTCATCACCTGTACCAGGATTTTCGTCTTTTCCAGCTGCCCCACTATTGCTCTCCAAGTTTATTCCTCTGGGATTCAAAGCAATGCAGCTCTCATTTTGGCCATTGCTCCCATTCATACTGTAATTACCAGCATTTCCTTCCATGGGTGTGCTCAACATGTTAGATGACCCACATCGGGGACCTGCAGCTGCCATATTTTTCAAAGACAAATCATTGCGGATGGTGAGGGGCATGTTATGAACACAGTGACGATGGTGTTGCACTTGGCCTTGCTGGTTCATGCCTCTTGATTGAGCCAGAATTGTGTTAGCGATTGGAGCATCACCCTTACCCTGTATTACAGGCTGAGCATGAAGTGTCTGGTCATTCTGCACTGGCTGGAAGGCAGAAGAAGGATGGAGGCATTTAACTGTAGATTTTGGTGTTGGCTTGTCTCTGATTACCAAAGGTTTGGCGAAAGCATTATTAGTTGTAGTGCCCACATCATTGTTATTACTACTTCCATTGGAACATAGATTGCGAGGTGTGCTATTTGAGTTGGATTGAAGATTTTGCATTGATTCTGTTTTTGCTGCTTCTGAACATTTATCAAGCAGAGAACAGCTACCTACATTCCCTGTTGGAGCCTGATAAGCGGTTGAAGCAGAATTATACCTGCATAGTAATGAAGATTCAACTTTAGGATGTACCTCCATTGAAGGACCAAAGAATGGATATGGTCAGAATCCAAATTTATCCTACCTTGAGAATGCTGAAAGGTCTGAATGTCTCAACACATTTCGGTCATTGGCACTGGCCCAAGCATCTCCAGTATCTCTCAGCCTTTTCAAAACCAGTTCAAGAGAAGGCATCTCCTTGGTCTCATAGATGACCTCATTCTTTTTGTTAGAAGAGAGACTGTTTGAGATGTCTACGACTTCACTTTCAATCTGAGGATTAGTAATGTTTGTGCTGACACCCTTGAGATCATTGCCTTGGTTTCTCAATTCTGTATTGTGTTTTTCACTGTTGAGCTCCAGTTGTCCTTTCTCTAAATGCCCACTGTCCTGTTCTGATTTTATTTCACGAAATTTCTCTCCATTATTCCCTGCTATGTTGGTCAGTACCTCTTTGCTTAGATCTTTATGCTGCAAATTTGGAATTCTAGGTACTCCTATCTCCAAGTCCTTGCCCATAACAAAGTTATCTAAGAATTCATTGCAGTATTATTTCAACCAAAGGTCAAGAAAAGGAGGGAGATAGGGGGTATCAATGAATGAAAGTTCAAAAAGCCATACATACCAAGTTCATCATCCTGCTTTCCAAACTTCTTCGTTGTAG
The DNA here is from genome assembly GCF_000002775.5 of Populus trichocarpa. Lineage (NCBI taxonomy): Eukaryota > Viridiplantae > Streptophyta > Magnoliopsida > Malpighiales > Salicaceae > Populus > Populus trichocarpa. Next base: position 20,265,090 of record NC_037294.2, read on the forward strand.
CCAGGGGCACCCAGTTGTCACATGCCTCAGACCTTGAGTGAATAACCTGGGCGAATGTGCTATCAGGAGGATCAGCTAATTGGTCCCACGGTAACATTGGTTTGGGACTGTCAACTTCAACGGCCCTCTTTGTCCAGGAACTCTGCAAAGACAGAGTTAATATGGAATCTTTGTTACAGGATGCGGCATTCTGTTAGAAATCTGCCATGTGTTAACATTAATATGTTAAGGTACCTTTCCTAGCAAAAAGTACCTTTCCAAAAAGTACCTTTCCATACATTATCTGTCTATACACACATAAAACAGATGCTCGTCTGTGCACATGCACATTAACAAACCCACTGACAAACACAGGAAAGATACAGAATCGTGCAGTCTTTGATGAAATTGTGCTCGCTATATGGAATCTTTTTGGCCATTCTGTTTTATCTATGGTTTTTTTGTTTAACTATTTATCTAGTGCTTATGCTGACAAATAACACCATCATGTACTTTTCCAATCCCGCCATCTTAATCCCTGTACATTAGTTTATGGGCTATCCCCTTAGTTAGTTGCAAAATGCTGAGATATTAACATGATAACAAGACACTGGGAAAAGATCATAAGCCCAGCTTGTACTTGTATATATTGCACCTCAATTCTAGGGTTACTGAAGTTTGATTATGGAAAGACTGAAAATGCTGAAGTTCTTCAGCATAAGACAGGAGGCAAATTTTTTACTTGAATATTCTAACTCTTGCTTGATTGCAAATAAAAGTATTGAATATGGCTAGGTACGGCATTCCATTATATAATCGCTGACAGGTGGATTTGCAGTGGTATCTTTAATAGTTTCTAATTATTAATTCCCATTTTTAACTGGCATAAAAAAATTGTGGTCCCCAAAGTACAAGGAATACCATTATTACCCACTACTCTATTAATATCAATGTACTTTTCTTTTTTCCCTTCATAAATATCAAAGTATAAGCTTGTTCATAAAAAAAAAATACCTGGGTACCACTTCCGTTGTCACTTCCATCCCTTGCATTCAAACCAATGCTTCCAATGTCATCGTCATCATTGCTGTCAGTATCATTATCGGACTCATCAGCACCTTTTGACTTCAAGGATTTTTGAATCCGTACAGCACTCTCACTCCCGCTACCACTAGCCTGATGAATGATGAATAAAAAAAAGCAAAACAGAATTTCAAAACTTTACACTTTTCTGTGATCCTATATCACCGGAGTGGTAAATATTATGGTGAAGACAGAAAAGGCCAACAAAAATCCATACAAAGCTCCCACGATGTAAATAGTTGAAATTTGAATCCATGGTGGTGCTCCTAGCAAAATTGACATCTTCCTTTCAAGCTTGAATTTCTCAACAATTGACATGCAAATGCATCTATATATATAAATATATATGGCAGACCTGAAGTTGAGGTCCAAAAATTGGTCCAAGTTATTGTTTGTTACACAAAATGGCATAAGTTAGCAACTCACGCTGTGGCACCTCCTCCAAACATGTTGCCAAAGGATTTTAAGCTCATTTTTTCGAATAGGCTTCACTAAAAAGTCAACTGCACCCTTTGACAAACACCTAAAGACTACATTCATGGAATCATGAGATGACATCACTGCACAGAAGGTCAACAGGTGTAACAGTTAAAAGCATCAATTTGTTAAGTTGAAAGTCGTAAAACAGTGTCAGTTTCAAAAGAACAAAATAGTAGAAGCACACTCACTAATTACAGGAATATTCCTGCAAGTTTTGTGGCTCATAATGTTGCTTAAAAGGCCAATGCCTGATAAACAAGGCATAGCCACCTCAGTTAAAACAAGATCAATGTGATTTGTCAGATCTTGTAACAGCTTCCAAGCTTGTAGACCATTTGCTACAGCAGTAGCTAAAAATAAAAATACAGAGAGAGAGAGAGAGTGATTGTTAGCTTTATAAATAGGAAGAACAGAAACAAAGAGGAGAAAGTTCTAGGCATTTGTTGGAGTAATTAAAGAGAGTAATTTACATTATCTGTCACTTCCCTGAGAAATTACAGCGTTTATCAAATTACCAATCATTACTTATATATTACATCTAAGAGCCATAACTAAAAAGTTACATTAAATAAATGAAGGGAAAAAAAAGAAGAGAGAGAGAGATTGACCATTGCATAATTATATTTTATCATGCATGATAACTTTACAGCACATAAATATATAAAAAATAAAGAAAAAAATCCAACTCGTCTCGAACTCTCGTATCAAACCAAGTTATAAACTACCAGATCTGTTGCCATTTAAATCCCGAAGTGAAAACCAGGTTTTTTGGAAATAGTATAAAAATCATCTTGATAGAATCAAAGGAATGATGGGGAAATGTCAGAAAAAGAACCCAACTTTCTCAAATTTTAGATCCTTAAAGGATGCCATTGAGCCTTGTGGTTCAATGGTGCCAAGTCCTCCTCCCAAAAAAAAAGCTTGGGTAACCCAAAAAAAAAGAAGATTCTTTAGGTAAAGACCTCTATCAAACTCTATGTAACCCTATCTCTAATCAGAAGCTTGAGAATCATGATTAATGAGTCCTTGAGTTGAGGTGTTTATTAATAGGTGTCAAAAAACCATCTCAACCCAATAACGTAAGCTGTTAGGTGAGGTTTCAAGATATGATTTACATTAATAGGTGTTTATTCTCTAACACACCCCCTCAAGTGAACACCCTTTGGGCTTAAAAGTTGCACAGGCTCACACTATCTTATGCTTAATTTTTATCGAATAAATAGGAATGATGAGATTTGAACTCGTGACCACTTGGTTATCAAGACTCTGATACCATGTCAAAAAACCATCTCAGCCCAATAATTTAAGCTGTTATGTGAAGTTCCAAAATATGATTTATATTATTCTCTAACAATAGGCAAAAATCTTGTTCTCCTCAAGAAGAGAGAGGCATGAATATCATTCTGAAAGAATGATCATATTAGTTGGTTGTCCTTAAACAAACACATACAAGATGGATGAGGAATGCATCTTTATTTCCCAAAGAAAGTTTGTGTTGGTTCCTTTTAGGAGAGTGAAAAGTTAGGACGAAAGGCTTCTAAAACTGCCAGTGAACTGAAAACAAGCTTGGAAGAAGCAATGAGGATGATTAGTTCAATTCTCATTGCTAGCCAATCCATGCATGCTTTGAGGTTTTTGTTCATATCTTAAGAAATTTGAAATTAGGCACCTGGATGGGACTTCTATTTTGCAAAATATGAGAAATCAAAGTACATTATGAGGGAGCGCAAGAGATGCAAATTAATCTGGATTGATTGATAACAGCTGATCTACCCCGGGGATGTGGCACGATGAGAAGAGATTGGGGAAGGAAAGAGAACAGAGATGAAAGTGGAGGAGAAAACCAGAGGAAGAAAAATAGAACAGTCAAGATAAGGAGTAACTAAATCTAAAGTCCAATCGTCAAAAAATGCGACTCCAGAAAAAATATGGACTCTCATAAGTAATCATCAAACCTAATACAGAATAGGAACTGGAACCATTACTCTTCTTTCTACTCCTCTCAAGGTGGACTTGCTTTTCTTTGAAATGGTACAGGGAGAAAGTCAGCACCACTAGAATAAGTTCCTAAACAAAGCCATTTTAACTGAAAAAATGAAAAATGAAAACCCTAATGACAAACGAGATATTATATAAATGAATAATCTTGAATATTCGAATGATCTTCAAATATTTAATAATCAGGAGTGAGAGCTAGATAGACAGTTTCTTCACAATTGCCATCACTTGCATATTTTCATGTTCTTGATTTGAAATAAAAGGGATCTTCAGTTTCTTGTGCATCTCAGGGCATCACTCATCAGACTTCCTATTCTAACACACCTCAATAGAATGGAGTAGTTAAAAAAAGACACTTGACTGAAATTGCACAAAGGATTCTACAATATAAAAAGATATCATTACCGCATGCATCTTCTTTTTTTTCATATAAAGTTTAGGTCCTGATTCTCTGATCAAAGTAATGACAATACTTTCTAGCTCATGCACCATTCTCTTTACATGATATAAAGTATCTACTTTAGATCGCAGATCAAGCTAGCTCTTAAGCAAATGAGTTGACAGCATAATTTTTTACCTTCGTAGCCGCAATTTCGAAGCAACGCACTGACAACATGGCGAGTTGAATCATCATTTTCCACAAGCAGAACCTTTAGAGACCGACGAGGCAGGAACCTCTCCCAGTGAACCAAAGGCCCTTGAGACTGTTGGTGTTGGCTCTGAATAACAACCTGTGCATCGGTCAGGACCTGAAGCGATTCCATGCCCTTATCATTCACATCTTTTTCATCCTCATTAATCTGGGACTCACCTTCCTCTGAGAGCTCCTGGTCCTCACCCATGATCCCGTCCCTTATTTTCTTCTGCTCATCTTCTACAATATGATTTTGCTCCGCAAACCCGTTGTTCATTGAGAGCATTCTTATTCATTTGAACTGTTGACATTAATCAGATTCAAGGACATTAATGAGAAACACACTGGACTGAGTAGGTGAGAAAATATTCCTAATTCTGCAAGATGGATTGCAAATTACATTATCTCCGAGATGGTAACTACAGCAAACACAATAGCTCAGCAAGTCCTACACAAGATATACAAGTTACACATCAGATGTAATAAACAAAACCAGAATCCCCGAAATACAGTATGATGTGCATTGAATGCTCAAAGATGTTGATAGCTTAGCAATATCTTACACATCGGTGGCAGAGAAATTATGGAAAAAAGACAAATTAAGTTTAATGGTTTGAGTGGTGAAATCATTAAATTGAACACAAGGTTTCCAAGTATTTAGCTTGGCAAAGTTAAAACATTTTATTTTTCTACAGACACTGAATACATCAAAGATAAGATTTGAAACTCATTCTTGAAAATGAGAAGAAGAAAAAAAGGATAAAGAGTCAAAGTTTTGTTTTTCATAATTTTAAGGCAAGCAGACAAACCTGCAACATGGAACAATTATTGATGTCTCCCATCGCTCGCTCGAAATAAAAAATCAGACTATAAAAAGCAATAAAAGAATCCAAGAAATGGACATGAAATACAATTTACTTCATACAGCAATAAAACAAAGCTAGATCTTTAATTTTTTATCCACATGGCCCAATCAAAGCAAGAACAATTACTCCAGAATAATCCAACAAACTCTAATAAACCTATGTGACTTTACTTTTTTTCTCTCTGGGTTTTTATTGTGAATTCGAACCATATACAAAAAATCCAAGCTAGTTTTTTGCCCCTTACTATCCAAACTTCTTGAGTCCCTGAGTTTCCATACTTCTCTTCTTCCTTCATTTCAATTTTCTCAAAAACCAAACATACTATTGTAACAGAGATCAAATCTACCAAATTCTGACCAGGTAAACAAAAAAAAAGCATGAATTCAAAAATTTACAAGAAAAGTAGTACTTCATTTCTTCGAAGCAAACCTCAATAATTCAAAACAAGCTTCTTTCTTCGGTTTTCTAAGCAACCAAGCAGACGATAAGTTAGTAAGTTCACAGGGCAGTACAATTTCAAAATTTTCACAACAAAAAAAAATGAAAATTGAAAAAAATAAATCAATTAAACTCCAGATTTTCTCGAGAAAACAATACAGTTCATTTCATTTTCCAGGAAAAATTGAGCTACAGCTCTCCAGCGTATCAAACAATAAAAGAAAATAATGATTTTACCTTTTAAAATCCATTCTCCCTCTCGGTCCAGTTATCAGAATTAAAAAATTCAAGTGTTTAAAACACATATTAGAGACTGATAAAGCGAATACATTACCTTTCTAGGGTTTCACTCACCAAATCTGAAAAGAAGAAGAAACGGCTTGACTGGTTGAGAAAAGATAAATAAAACACAGATATTGCTGGGGGCAAACACATTAGAAGAGATATATTATTATACTCCAGTTTTCTCTCTCGATGACGTGGACAAAATGAAGGCTCGCAGGCTCGCAGCCCTGCCATGTTAATACCACGTGGGAATCTGATTTCTGAGGTGGCATGAGATCAAAAAGCCGCGCTGCGAGTCAACTTCTCGCGATACGGGGATCTAGGGTGATCCTTCTGTGTACATTTTTATTGGTACGCCAATTGCTGGCGTGGATAAAAATCATATACTAAAGAAATAATTGCATTGATAAAATACAGTTAAATCTCTAACAATTGATATACTGGGATCATAAAGATTTATTAATTAATCAATATGTTATTTAAACTTTAAAGTTAAATCAGGATGAAAAAATATTATTTAATTAAGAATATTAATTTATCAAGTTTCCACGTAATTAATCCTCACATGCATTTTGTTATTCGAACTTGAGAGAGTAACGTGGGGACTAATAATTACAAATTAAATAGAGTTCAATATCTGTGTTTTTCTAAGTTATATTGAACTAAATATTATAGATTTTGATGGAGATAGAGTTCCATCTATTCTGAGACCATAGCTGACTTTGTTTTAATTTTTAAAAAAAATTATATTATAATTTTAAGATTTTTTTTTAGAGTTTAATAAATGTTGTTTTTTAAAGTATTTGTTTTTTAAAATAATATTTTTTTATTTTTAAAAAATATTTCTAACATCAATATATTGAAATATAACATCGGCTGTGTATTCTATCAATTTAAATTGTTTCTACGAACAAGGCTAATAATAGAATTTAAAATAGGGATTGAGTTATTTAACCCTCGGAAGCACTAGAATTTATTTATATATATTTATATTTTGCAATCACCTGAGAGTGACTGGTGGAGAATTTGGATGAGGCTCCATTGTGGTGTAGAAATAAAAATCGAATGCGCCCGCGTATCTGGGCAGAGGAATTCATTCGCTGACATGGAGCGTTGATGACTGCGAATGGAGGGGGTGATGAGATGTTGACAGGATCTGGTAGATCATATGATGAAACGTGGCGCGGTGTGCAGCGAGTTAAAGATGTTCTTGCATTTGGGAGGACGCGAGCGTTCCGTGTTGACGGAAGTATCCTTAGTGACGGCTGATTTTTTCGAGGAGAGAGAAAAGGAGGAGGCACGCGAGCAAGAAAATATCTTCGATGACATCATCATAAAGTGTCGGGTTATCGGGTTCAGGGTTTAAGGAATATGGGGCTGGGCCGAGGTTGTAACTTGGTCTCTGAAATGTTCGCCCTGGTTTTGGAGTTGACTTAGTGGGGAGCAGCAAAATCCAGTATCACTGGACCGAAAATAATTTGCAGCGAATTAGATAGATCAGTGCGCATGCGTTACACCGCGCGCTGAGATAAATTTTTTTTTTCTGATATAAAAAAGATGTGAAGGCCATGTATGAGTTATTTGATTTAAATGAGTTTGATAGAAGTCTTAATTTAATAATATGATTAGAAAAAAAAGTATTAACAATAAATAAAACAAAAAAACTGATAATGATTTAATGCAAAAAAAAAAAAAGAGGCTCCTGTCAATACCGTGGAAATATATATTTTTAGTATTCTTGAAAAATCCTTGTGGTCTTATCGTTAACAAATAAAAAAATAAATGAGAATAGAATAATTGCATGGAAAGAAAATTTAAAAAAGTATGAATTTTAATTTCTAACAAATAAAATGTCGAGTGATAAAATTAAAAATAAAAAGAAAAAAACCCGATTCGAGTCTATACGAGCCAGCAAGACAAGTTTGCAACTTAGTTATGAGATCAAAATAATTCCATATAATACAAATCGAATAATATCAAAAAGCTTGATTCTCGGGTGAATCGGGTGTTAAGGGTGTGTAAGTGAACAGAAAATAAAACTTAAGAAAAAGCAATGTAAAAAAAAAAAACATGAGTCAAATCTTATAAACTCATCAAATTCATTACTCGTAACATGAGTCAAATCTTATAAACTCATCAAATTCATTACTCGTGACATAAGCTCTAGATAAAACCATGAAAAGGAAGGTGAAAAAACAACGAATGCAAATTTTAATCAACACAATGTTGAATGATAAAATTAAAAAGAAATCAATCTATAAAAAAAACTTAAAAAGGACTGAATTCAACCTAGTCTAATCTCACAAAACCATAACACGAGTCATAAAATCAAATTGAACCAGCTCAAAAAAACCATAAAGTCATGCTCTCAGTTAACCAAATGATGACGGGTAAATTGAAAAAAAAAGCAAAAATGGATTAAAAAAAAAGGATTGAAGAGTCAGAACACCAAAACTAGTATAAAAAACAAAAGAGGGGTGATATTGAAAAAACAATATAAAAAAACAATGATAAAAAAAATAACGATCAAATTTTATGTAAAAATCAAATGTCAAGAAATGAAATTTAAAAATAAATGAATCAAATATAATACAATCAAGAGAATAAGAATAAAAAATAATAAAATTAACAAATTACCACACTGTTTTGAACCATTACAAGGACAACATGCTTTTCAAGATCATGAAATGAGAAAAAAGGAAAAATATATTGTTGGAGCTTCACCGTGCCGTGTAGGCAATGGTAACACGCACCACAACATGATAAAAAGGGTGGCGAGACATCTAGAAAGGCATCTTGAAATGTGGTTTGCAGTTGTTGGAAGCACTACATGTGTCAATAATTTTTTTTTATCTAAAATAATATTGTATTTTAATTAAAAAATTTAAATATTCTCGAATCAATTTGCTAGTTGCTGAAAAATTCACAATAAAGGATGAAAACATCAAACACTTCATCGTATCGTTACAAAAACTTAATTTTAAGGGTAATTTTGGTATCTTATCGTGCAAAAAAATATTGAAAAGCCCCTGGCCATCAGGTTCGTTTAATTTAGCTTTTAAACATAGCTTAGTAAATTTATTGTGAAGTTAAGCAAAAAAACCTAGATACTATGTAAACCCTAAATTGATAATTTAATCCCATGAAAAATATCGTTTCACCCCTGACAAATTTATAAATTTTGCACTGGTAAAGATAAAATGGTAATTTTATTATGTGAATTTATAATAAAATACGAGAGGGTCCATGATAAAAATTCAATGAGTTTTAGTTTTTTTTTAATTAGTTAACAGGGTTGTCAACAGATCGGCTCTTGAGCATAATTCAATCAAATTATGATATAATTATGATAATTGATTAAATTACAATGAGATGAAACCAATCACCACCTCGATATGATTAAGTCATTTATTAAATAAATCAAATTAGAATCTATCTACACCCGATTCAAAATTAATATCTATATTATTTTTAATAAATATAATATATAAAAAAAACATGTAAAAAACAATACAATACCATGACGCGAGCCTCAAATTAATCATGTGAAAAAAATCCTATAAATACTTGAAAAAAATTAAACTCTAATTTATAATGTTTTGATCCAATCTAAATTTGTCTAGTTCAAGCTCGTTCCTTGCAAAACACTAAGATTTTCTTTCACGCCAGTCCAGCTGGGACTAGAGTAGCCATTTTTATTATTCTTAGCTTTGCTGTACTTCTACAACTCTAAAACTTCATCTTTAATTTTTTGACACTGGCACTAATCCAATGCCCTTGTTCACTTCTCTCGTTGGCTTTTGATTTTTTTCTCTCCCCTTCCCGAGACCGCTCAAGCTAGGACGAGGCAACGCCGCAAAGGGGAGTGAAAAACGGGATACGCTAAATGGGCCTCTTCGATTAAGCAATCCAGAGAGAAAAGTGCGGGCACAGTTTGTTTTCGGCATTGGGTCGATAGCAGAAGGGAACTTTCGTGGGTCCAAGGGCTTTTTAACGAGTATGGACCGAGGCCTTATAATCTGATTGCAAAATGAGTTTCTCACGGGTGAAGAAAAAAAACTAAAAAACCAAAAAAATCAGAAAAAAATAACAAAAAAAATCAAACCGGTAAAAAAAACCAATTAGAATTTTTAAAAACCAACCGATTCGGTTTTATAAGCCTAAAACCGAAAAAACCAGAAAAAACCGGGCCAAACCAAAAACAAATCGAGCAAAACAGGAAAAAACCCGAGCCAAATCAGAAAAAACCAAATCAAACCGGTTTGAACCAGTTTTTGTTCTTAAATAACCAAATCAAAACCAATCAGTTTGAACCGGTTCCGGTTCAGTTTCAATTGTTTTTTTAAAAAACCGGTTTGATTATTTTTTTTAATAAATACTGAACCAAAACCAAAACCGATCGGTTTGAACCGGTTCGGTTTCAGTTTTTTTTTTTAAAACCAGTTTAGTTTTTTTTTTTTTATAAAAATTGAATCAAACAAAAAATTATCTCCTAGTTTCTGATAGGCAACCTATCCCCAAAGAATTTGGCATCTGGTCAACGGTGTGATAACTGAGAAAACACTCGGTTCACCGAACGAAGACAGCAAAATCTAGGCATCCAACCCAAAATGACTCTATAAAGTTTTTATCTGATTCAGAACATTTGATGTAATGGATTTTGATCCTCCTGTTGAACATTTACAATATCCTAGCACACGTTACCATGGCGATAATCTGGCTCCATCCAGCTTTATTTTTGCGTCATCCTTCCACCAGTGGTAGAAAGGAGGAAGAGACTTGGAATACCTAAACGGGAAACTAAATCATAATACTGTATATAATTCATCCTCAACATAGAAACCACCTGAACATTAACGAAAATTAAATCAGTCAAAAGAAATCCTTAAAGCCCCAGGTAGGAACATATTGGTGGCACAATTATTAACATATAAGGGGTGTTTTATAGAAATTATATCTGTAAAGAAAAGGCAAAACAATTCACATGGAAAAAAAAAACCCCGAACAGAATAGAAGCAAACATGTAGAGAACATAATTTAGGATGCTTCACGTTGACCTGAAAGGAGTGAGCCATCATATCGAGAAATACAAACTGTGAGAAGATGAGAAAAAAGCATGTCGATGGATCAGAAGCTAAGGAGTTAGGTGAGCATTTTATTTCTTAAACATTCAGAAAGTGAACAAGAGTGTTGGTGTTTTGTGTAACAAGTATATTGTAAGGACAAGGTTAACCATGGGAACTCCAACTACTTATCCGGTCTCAACACATGCAAGAAACAGCAATAGCAGGCAGCATCTCACAATAGTTAATGTAACAACAAGAAGGAAAGGTGCTCGAGTCTAAACAAAACTAGAACACAGTATTTCCGTGTCATATAGTGCTGTTTATTCAACTCCCTCTATTGTTTGCTCTTTCTGTTCAAAGAACCCTAGAAAACAAACTTCATAACCAAATGTTACAGCAAAATTGAATGGCACTGACATTTGTCCACTATCTAATCATTACAAACCAATCTATCTAACAAACAAATAACATCACCAGCAGTGCACAAGGCCTCCTTGCTCTCCAAACAATAAAATATATTGAAAATAGTTTGCGCTTGTTTATTTAATATAACTGCTAACCCCCTTTATCTAAATAATATGCATGCAGTCTCCCGCTTGCAAAGAATGACCTAACTTACCTTGAGAATATCTTACAGAACTACAGGAGTTCATGCTGCTGCAGTGCATTTATCCTCGTGGTCAAGATTCAGAGCTTCCAGCAGCTTTGGCCAGGATTCTGGAATTCCTCCAGGAAGATCAAACTCCAACAACTTCCCACGATTGCGGTAGAACTCCTCAACAGGTCGACTCTGCAGGAAAAAGACAGTTTGCAGATGGCAGGTCAGTAATTGCTGTACAAACAACAATTACAGCTGTTATGTCAAAATAATTAAAAAGAAATACTTTATGCCAGAAGTTAATGGTCCCATTATTATGAGTGTGCACTTCTCCGCCCAATATTCCAATTCCAAGACAACATTTGGATTCCTATTTACCACTTCAAAAGAAACGATAAAGGGAGGTGGAGGGAATAGAGGAAACATGCGGCATGGCATCTATGTATTGATAAGAAATTTCTCGAATTTATCTGTTGAGAATGGAAATACATTTAAAATAGAACACAATGCATTTGAAATCAAATGTACCCAACTACACTGTACATGCATCTCAGGAACACCAAACTGTGATCCCTGCCTTCTCCCACGAGGTATATCAAGATAAACCACTATTTCTTTCCCTCCTTTTTTTTTTTTTTTTTTTTTTAATTCTCGTAAGTGTAAACCACTGCTGAGATGCAAAAAAGTACACCTTAGGATCATCTGGATTATACTGACAATGAGGACAATAACAATAAAAAACTACAAAAATATTAACTACAAGACTAGCCATAGAGTTCATGACTGTGTATATATTAATGGAAATGAAAACTCCACTTGGACACGGTACCATAGAATTCCAATAAAAATTGCTCCTGCACTCATGTCCTTCGTGTTTGTCACAGTGAAAGAACATAAAAATCATAACAGTTGCAGTCATGGAAAAAATTAATTGCTTGGATATTTAGATGATGGAAGTGTAGAAGAGAGAAGCTGCAACGAGGTGCCTTGAGGTTGTTCAGAGCAACATAAAACACGAGAGAAAGACTGGAGCGCTTTGAAGTGCAAGAGTAGACAGATGTAGGGCACTCTATAATTAAAGATGCAATGTTGTTTGAGTGCAAGTAAAGTGATTTGACTGCAGGTGAGAAACAAGGGCTAGCATGACATGTCTTCTACGAATGTAAGTCAGCCATATATTTTGAGTGGATATCAGCATGTAGACCGGGTTCATTTATTGCATGCCAGTAAAAAGTTTGTGTTCTTCTAGTGAAAACACGTGTCAACTATTTCTTACAAATTCATTTGTAATAATACGACCATTTTTTTGTGACTTCTATACAAGTGCACTGATAATCTCTCCAAAAGCAAAGCACCTAGAAAGAAATCATAATAGACATATCAAGCATCTGCATATTTTTCAGTGGTCTAAACAAGTAGACAGAAAGTTACATTTCACTTTTTTTCTGAATACACAATTAGGTATCATACAAAGGTTATAAAGCATAATCATCTGGGACAACAAACTTCAAAAGAAGATGATATCCTACATATTACACGTGGCCAGTCAGCAGATGGCTTGCCATAGAACTTCACAATTATGTGCACAAGTTCATATGATGATTAGATTAAAACAATAAAACAAATAAGAAAGATGAAAGATGAGTAATACCATTTCATTGTAAATACGAAGTCGCTCCTTCACAACTTCTTTGGTATCATCAGCTCGTTGGATAAGGTTCGGTACACATTGTGGAGGAGCTGGAAGTGGAGCCATGTAAATTCCAGGCTTCCCATTCTCACCCTTGATGTCAATGGAAGCAATGTTGTAATTTCCTCCACACTGACTACAAATCCTTCTCCCAAGGCATTTTGCAAGCAGAGCTTCTTCTCGAAGCTTTAGGTTCACCACCAAGTCAATGTCTGTTACTCCCTCTAAAATTTCCTGTAGTATGAACAGAACATGAACATCAGATAGATTATATTGTCTAAAAGGGACGTGAATAAGGAAATGAAGTACTTAACATAACGAACTAACTCAAATGATGCAAATGAGAAACCTCAAAGCGCTCAACCAGCTAATCATTTACAACTAGGCTTGTTTTACCAGTTTCAATATTAATGAGAGTATATAGACAACTGCCAACAGAACTATAGAAAATAACAATTAACTCACCGCTTGTCTAATAGTTCGAGGGAAACCATCAAGAATGAAACCAGACTCACCCTTAGCTTCTCCAGCTTCAAGACGTTTCGACAATAAGCTTATAATAATCTCATCAGAAACCAATTTCCCTTGATTCACAATCTCCTTAAGCTGCAGTACAACAACAAACAGAAAACCACACCCGCACTATCAGCTCAACACAAATGCAGTCCCATCATGTGGGGCCCAACCGTGATAGTACCTGGGATTTTTCCCCATTAAGAACAAAAATATCAAACAGTCGATGTCACAGTCGATGTCACAATCTCCACAAAAACGCAGTCCTTAACAGAATCAATAAACTTAACAATGCAATTCAGTTCTGGCAAAATTAATAAAGTTACGATGCAAATTTCAACTGCAAAGATTCAGAGTTCAAGAAAAAAGTAAGAGACACGGAAATTCAATACTCCAAGATTGAGTACCTGGGAGGAAAGTGTGCCAGAGGAATTGAGCTCCTCGCGGACCAGATCACCGGTGGCGATGTGAGGAATACCGAGAAGATTGGAAAGCCGGGAAGCATAGGTGCCTTTACCTACACCAGGACAGCCAAGAAACACCCATTGTACATTTCTGTCCTTAGGTTCTTGACGGAGAGGGGGGGAAATGCAAGAAAAAAAAGAAGGTACTTTGAGGTCAGTTTCGGAATTCAACGTAGTTGAGGAAAAACTTCGAGAAATACAGGAAGAGAGTGGTTTTATTGAACATGTTGTTGTTCTTGTTATGGTTTTAGGGTTTCTTAAAAGAACTGCCATGGATAGATCGGCTGTTTTTTTGGAAACAGAGAGCGAAAGGGGGCGAGTGGAAAGCAGGAGGAGGCTCTGTGTTTGATTGATGATAGGCTGGGGGCGGGGGACTTGAGGTTTTTATACTGTCCTCGAAGTGAAGAGAGAGACAGCACGTGATTTTAAAGTTGACGTTGAAATTCCGTCACGAAGGGGTTCAGGAGTGTGCTGGGATGCTTATTAGTTTTTTTTTTTTTTAATTATTCTTTTAATCCGACTAAAATCCAATGTAGAGATTAATTTAAGTTTAGAAGATGTACACGTTGGGAGTGAGGTTATTTTTTTAAAATATTTTTTTTTAATATGGTTTTAAATAGCAAGTTTTAATTATGTTACATCACATGTAAAATACCCTGAACTTGATAAATAATGTGCTCGATACACTAAGGTTGGCATTTATATAAACTAGTTAATACAAAATTATTTATTATCCATTCACAAATAATAATAAAATTTTAAAAAAATAATAAAATTTTATTTTTTTAAAAAAAACAAGAATTTCTTAAAATATCCTATCGGGTTACAAAACATATAATCAACACAAGCCCATAACGTGTCCAAGCATGCAAGAGCCAAGAAGGAGCATCTCAGGACGTACAGGTTTGAAGTTTCAAACCTTGCCAGGTTCAGAGACACACAGTTCTTCCTTCTCTAAAATTCAACTGAAATTTGCAAGCAAATCTTGTAAATGAATCTCATTGATATGAAAGGGAGAGCACAGAGTACAGTACAGAAATAGATAATTGCTCCTCTAGACATAAAATTTCAGTATTTGGAACTTGAGAGGGAAATCCACTCTGAGGGTGGCCCAGGGACAGCTTTATGCTGCTAAATTTTCTGCTATAACTTAGCAATCCACCTGGTCAACAGAGAAAGTGTTAACTTAACAAAGAAGGGGGGCAGCTCCGACAGGATACATCAATGGAGGTTTGAAATTCGGTAGTAAAGAAATATCGTGGCTTGAGAATTGAGATGAGCCCTATTTTTTCATGTTATTTTCAATGAAAGAAGAAAAAGGCATTCTAGATGCTAATGATCATGATCATGATCATGAAAAATAGCTTGTTGAAAACAAATAAAATAATTCCAGCTTAGCTTTTACGTACACTGTTTCTAGTTTTTTTTCTGAATTTATGTTCTCAATTCAGTAAATGCTTCAATCTTCTGATAGCTTTTTCAATTTATTTTTTAATTAATATAGATATTTAAGTTAGTTTGTGTTCATCGTAATTCATCTCACGAGTCTTGAAATTATCGATATAAATATCAAGTGATCATTATTTTATTATATTTTGGTTTCCAAGAGTTACAACTATTTTAAAACAGATTAAGAAAAAAAACAAAATAAGATTTTTTCATGTTATTTTCCATGAAAGAAGAAAAAGGCATTCTAGATGCTAATGATCATGATCATGAAAAATAGCTTGTTGAAAACAATATTGCTCTAGATTTGGTTATAATCTTAGGTCATAGGTGAGTTTTTTTTTAATCTGTTTTAAAATAAATGTACTTTAAAAAAATTTAAAATTGATATTTTTAAATAATTTTAATGTATTAATATAAAAAAAATAAAATATTTCTATAAAAAAATATTAATACATTTTTCAAACAAAAAATAATTTTTAAAAAACACTCTGCTTTGTAAACTAACAAAATTTGTTTCCCATCAAAACAACACGATCCCAGAGGTTCTTTCTTTCGAATCAAGGAGGCAAGCCACGCCGCGCAAGTTTCCAAATGATTCTGCCATTATCTAGGATGCTTTCGCATCACGAATAAAAAGCTGGAATTATCCATGCTCTTATGGTGGCGAGATAAGCTCAAGGCATCTCTTAACAGGCTTGATCTTTCATCCTTGCTGATAACTTATTAAACTACGCATCAACTGAAAAATTTGTGGCAATTTATGCACAGAAGTTTTCTGGCCATCACTAATCGAGATTTCAAAATGTATTAAAAAAGAAAAGACAAGAAAAACAAGAAGAAAAAATCACCAAAACACCAGAACACCTCACAATATAATTAACCAAAGAAAAAAATATCAGAATTACACAAATCGCTACCCTCCTTTTGCTGATAATAAAACATTAATGGATAAAGATAAGAACACACTAAGCTACATCTGCATCATTTGAGGATGCCATTCAGCTAAATATGGTCAACCCTCCCATCATCATCACTGATGACATCCCCCGCATGCCTGCAACCAAACCCAATGCATAAGGTCACGAGTTTTTCTGGCTAATCAGTTAAAAAACACAAGCATGAGGCTACCTCGGCAAACAGAATCTTTGGTATTAGAAATACAATGACCATGTTGCTAACTTTTTCCCAAATGCAGAACTTCAGTTCATCAGGATGATATCATAAGACCCATGTTATAAGACCTCTAATTATGCAAGATCTATTCGCAGTGTACACAACTGCTAGCTAGTTAGTTACCAATTTGGCTTACTTCAGAAAGTCTATACAAGAATGGATTGAAGGTAAACCAATCAAAATACAGTCTCAGGATTCTCGGGGTGCTACTTCCAAGATAAGTTAATTTTCAGAATGAAAAGGTACTTCATAACAATCTAATCACCCCCTTCAGCAATTTTTTAATAAATGGTGATCTATAGTTTCCCAGTTCGTTTTGTAGCGCTCCAGACGCAAATTAGTATCAAAGCACATCCAAAATACATTTTAACTAGTACATAATGGAAGAATCTCATAGAAGCAAGTATGAGAAACAAACCTCCAAGATGAAGTAAGATTCCGAGCTTTTCTGTCCAACTGAAGGTTTTCCAGGGCAGCAGAAGCTTGAATCACATCCTCAGGAAGTTCTTCACTGTCATATCTCCTACTGTAATCATCTTTCCTGTAACCAGACATGGAAGACCCTGCTCTCCTATCTGGATGATAGACGGTATCAGAAACAGGGAATGGCAAGGAAAGAAAAGGTTGAGCAAGTAATGCATATTTTAATCACTCACCAGATGCCAGGGAAGAAGCTGGTCTGGCATAAACATGAGCATAACAGAAACAATTATTAGTGTAGGGAAGAAAATATCAAGACACCATCTAAAAGAAAGGAATGGAAAGAAAAATTAAAAGTTGGAATTGGCCCAGAACCTTCCTAGTGGAGGTAAGCCACCAGCAACAGATGATGAAGAGGGTCTTCGCATTCGTATATTCCTAGACTCTACATTGGATAAGGACTCGGCCTCTGGTACTCTCCTTCCAGCACCCCTTCCTTGTGATAAATTCTATCAAAAACAAGATTTCATCTATAATCAATAGTGAATGGTTTGAGAAAATTTATCAGGAGAAAAAAACATTAACAAGCACAAGCAATATAGTCACTTGAGTTTTGGATAAAGCTTTAAAACCTTTTATTCCAAGAAAAGATATCTCCTACAAAAAAATACATATTGTATTTAATTAAATATCAACATTCAATATAAAAGTTAACGGTGCCCAACAAAAGCCTTACATTGGAATTAACTAAATAAATCCTAAATTGCCACTTAGAATGCATGTTGTATTTAATTAATATGAACATTCAGTATAAGAGTTAATGGTACCGAACAAAAGCCTTACATCACAGCCAGTGGCGGAGCCACGTGGGTGCAAGAGGGGGCAATTGCCCCCTTAATTTTTTTTTTCAAAATATTTTTATATTAAAATATTAATATAATAGCTTTACATGATTAATTTTCTTTGTTAGCTACTAATTGTTAGCTTCTTTTTTCTATATTAATTAGTTATTGAAAATATTAGTTTATAATAATTTATGGGTTTGTTGAATTAATATGTGTATGAGTAGTATTATATGCTAATGGATATGAATTGAAATGAGTTTTGATGAATTGATAGTATTTTGCTATGAATTTCATATGAAAAATAATGGTAATGAATTTACTAGTGATTAAAAGTGAAGTACATGACAACTCAAAAAATTAGGGACATAATAGATAAATTAAAAAGAAAACATTTAATATTTATGTTTAATCCACCTGTACAAAACAACAAGTCAGCAAGAACAACATCAATTTGTGACAATCCTTTTAAGCTATGATTTTAGATGCTATGTATCATATGTTGGCATAGAATTGTTGCCAAGAACTTTCGTATTCTTTGGAAGATTTAGAAATAGATATATAAAAGTTTGTTGTATATATTAAGAAAGATATTTTTAATGAGATTAAAAATAAAATTATTATGAAGCAGTTTTAAAATATAAAATCTCGAAAAGAACAATTATAATGTAAGTTTTTTCATTTTAAAAATTCTTAAATTAATTTTGCTTGACTTGAGTTGATACATATATTTCAAATTAATTTCTTTATATAACACATGTCTGTATAATATATAATATCAAATATTTGTTAATAATTTAACCCCTCATTTAAATTTTTTTTGGCTCTGCCACTGATCACAGCCACTCGGAATTAACTAAATAAATCCTTAATTTCCACCCTGCTCCATCCATGACCACAGGCTTCTCAAAATTAGTTTCATGTTATGTCATTTTTCCACATCAGCTCATTCAGATTCATTCTTCTTGTGCATTTCCTTATAGTCATCATATTCTCCAGTTAAGCTTGTGAGAACTACGGCTCAATGAGTTGAGACATTAATCTTCAACTCACATCTCTTAGGCTTTAAAACTGTCAAAAGCTTTTCTCATAAATGTTAATCTGATCATCCAAGCACACAGATGTATCCAACTTAACAAATTCATCCCGGTTACACATTCCCTTCTCCTCTCTTCCGCCTCCCAGAGTCCTTGTGGTGGGAACTTGTCCTCACTCAGTTTATTTATGTTCTTTCAATCAACAGTGAACCATGTGATAGATTGTAGTCAATAGTCTTCTCTGGAACCAAAATCTCCCCAACTAAAACTGGTCAAATAATATACTTGAAAATTAGCTCCTAAGCTTTTGCAGCGCATAATATCCAAAGATAAGAAATGAATGTCCATGACTGGACCATTAAGAACCCAACTTTAAATTCTATATGGCTGCGAAAAATTAGCAAGCTCGTTTCAGCCCCAAATTTAGACAATAAAACTACTCCACTCATCCAAGTGAGATAAGACCAAAACAAAAACCATCCATGTTAGTTCACCATATTCCCTAATATCATGCATGAAAAGGTATTACAAACTCAGGCATCAATTCCTCTTACTATGTGTGATCTGTCTAAAAAATAATCAAATATCCAAAGAGATAGCATTGCATTACATTTATAGCCAGAAGTCCAGCACCGTATTGCCAGTTTTATTTCCCCTAAGATCAGTCTTATATGTAGATATGCAGCTACAAACAAGGACAAACCTCAAATTTCAAGAATCCTTCAAGAACATCCAAAAGCAAAGGGCCGCTATCGCCATTCCTGTTCAGATCATATCCATTCTTGCTACTAAATTCATTCAACTCAGCTTTCCAAGAATCTTTTTGCTGCAATGGAAAGTAAGGATTGCTGTTTAATATTCACAAATTAAGTGCAATGAATATCATACCAAAGTTGTTAAAAAATCTTGCGAAAATACCATTGATAAATTACATGATTACCAAATTGCATTCTGGTAGATAGACTTTTAGTGTATGGTTTAGCTGCGCCCAGTCTAAGTATTCACATATCAGTGCAGTTAGCAGCCTCCCTGCATTTTTTAGAAGAAAAATCAACAGAACATACATAAACAATTATGTAAGTTTATTTTTTTCTTGCTTTACAAGAAAAAAACACGTGCACAAATGCTTAAATCACTAGAAACTTTAAACGCCACAAGCAAGCTACTTGAGGCACATTTTTTAGGATTGGGAACGTGGAGAACAGCTATTTGATATCATGTCTTATCAAAAACCAACATCCAATGAAAGACCAGCAGTCCTGTAATGTCCTCTATACTCTCACGATTCTAACAGGAAAACTTGAAGGACAGCCTAAACCAATCTAAAATAACATAAATTTTGATTCAGCACCCAAAAGCATGTCCACTCACGAAGCTTCAAAGTTTTAGTTGCCTGTGAAAGAGATTTCAAAAAAGTATTCTGGTTGGGGGGAAATTTTATTTAGTTTGTCCCCCCTGCATCAAAATTGTTATCTACCACGATAGACTGATTCGAAACATAAGTATTAGTCCATGAGAAAAATAAATTGTCAAGTCAGTTACCCCCCATTATTTAAAGCAATCCAACTTTATTTCAAGACCTTACACAGGCTCTCATAAATACAACAAAATGCTACCAAGGTACACAAACATGCTATCATGGATTACATTAATTTAAACAGAAATTACTTAAAGAAAAGGCTCAACATTTTCAAACTTGTCAGACAAAGATGGAAAAGGCTGTGAATTCAAGGAGCGACCTGATGGAGAAGCATGAAGTTGTTTAGCACGATCATTGCAGCTACCCAATAATGCAGGAGGTAAGCCTTCATCTTTTTCAATCACCCTATCCTCCTCTTCAATTGCCTCAAAAACACTTGCCCTGAGTTCAGCCTACCAACAGAGTAGACAAGTAAGATACAGAAATTTATAAAAAGGAAACTACAAACTATATCGACAATGGCGAAACAAGACCAAGTGACCAGCCCAGTAGTGATTACTGTGCCCGGCTACATTTTCAATTTAATTTGACTCAATAAACACAATTTAGGATAAAAAACGAAAAAGAATTGCTTCATTGAACACTTCCTGGACAAAAATTTAGCATGAGACAACAGATAAAGCGCATAAAAATTTACAAAAAGGAAGAAGGAAAAGCCATCTAATTCACTGAAAAATTGAGACCTTTTGCTTCACATTAGACTACAAAAGCCTTGATCTTGCATGGAACACAAAACCCTAGCTACAAAATATAAAAATACCCGTTTCTCCTCCCATCCACTACGAGAAAAAAGAACCTAATTTCAAACAAAGAAAACAAGATCCAGAGCAAGAACAATCATCCAATTAAAGAAAATCCAATTTGTTTTACCACTGGACGAGATCCAGCCAGGAAAAAGTACCTTTGCTCTCAATTAATTATCTTGAGACAACAGAATTAAGATTTTACAATCAAAATAACCATTGTACTTTCAGTTTATTATCATTATAAAAAGGAAATTGAAGGTTTGATACCCGGATCTTAGCAAGGACGCCTTTCTTCTCTAGGGTTCGAGTGACGAGTGTTTTCAGGTCCATCATTTCTCTCGTGTAATCGTCCATTTTTTTTAAAGAAAACAAAAAAAAAGGAGGGCTGGTTTGTTCTTCCCTGCTCCCTGTTTCTTTTTGAAAAATTTTGATTTTTTTGAGTAGAAATGAAACACAGAGAGAGGGGAGATGGAGAGAGACCGTGGGCGTGGGGCGTGTCAAAATAATGACCGTAGTCGTAAACGTGGGGTCCAGTGGACGATGGTACTGAAGATTGGATCTGGGTCGTCCATATCAGGATCTGAGGTCAGAGTTTGTGGGTCCTACTTGTTGGTGAGGAAATTTGAATGGTTGTTTAAAAATATAAGTTATATAATCTTATAATAATTTATGTTATTATTCAATAATTTAATTGATTATCCATCCATGATTATGCTAGTTGTTGATATTATTTTAGAATTATCACTCAAGAATGCATCGCCATCTTCTAAAATAAATCATTAGTGATTAAATATTATTTTAATAAAAAAAATCTTTGTTGCTTTATAGAATTAAAATAGTAAAAAAAAACATTTTTATTGGGGGGGGCTAATGCCTTGTTTGTTTCCAGGAAAATGAATTCCTGGAAACTATTTTCCCATGTTTGGTGCACCCAAAGAAAATTGGTCAAAGAAAACTTAATTCTGGTCAAAGGAAAACAAAAGCTTTTATGTCAGGGAAGTGTTTTCCTTTCCTTATTCTAAGGAAAACACTTTCCTTTCTCTTTAACAAAACGTGCACTCTCCTCAAATATAACAAATCCCTAAACTCTCATTCTCTCCCAAATAATTTACCCAGATCGATTGGAAGCATCTCTCACAGCTTTTTTCCAGGTAAATTTTTTTCCTCAAATGTCTATTTATTCATCTTTTTTATTTTTCTGTTGTTATAATGGCATGTCTTGTGATATATTTGCTGTGTTTTTTTCCTTGTTTATCTTGTTAATTTTACTGCAACCCATGCTCTCATGCTCTGTGTAACTTCAAACCCGTGGGAAGCAACCCATACAACAAACAGAGAATTGTTGCCAGAAACCAAACAGAGGACCCATACACAGAAAACCTAACCATTCCTTCGTTTCGCCCAAACCATTCCTGCGTTTTCGCCACTGTTGCTAGCATAACAAACACACAAAAACCCAGCCACAGCAAACCCAGAATTGTTGCCAGAAACCAAACAGAGGACCCATACACAGAAAACCAAACCATTCCTTCGTTTTGCCCAAACCATTCCTGCGTTTTCGCCACTGTTGCTAGCACAGCAAACGCAAAAAAACTCAGCCACAGCAAACCCAGAATTGTTGCCAGAAACCAAACAGAGGACCCATACACAGAAAACCAAACCATTCCTTCGTTTCGCCCAAACCATTCCTGCGTTTTCGCCATTGTTGCTAGCACAGCAAACGCAAAAAAACCCATTATTTTGTTAAGCCAAAGGCGCCCTTCAGCCCCGTTTCCTTCCCTGCCGATCCACCTCTTCGTCGGGCAACCCATACACAGAAAACCAAAACCCCTGCATTTTTAACAGAAACCAAACATAGCAAACCCATACACAGCAACCCATACCCAGCAAACCCAAACCCATTTTTCCCATTCTATGCTATTTTGCACAGAATCGGGTTTCCTGTGTTTTTTTCACAGAAACCAAACAAAACATTTTGTTTGGTTTCTATGAAAAAAACACAGAACCCATGCTCTGTTTCTCCTTTTGTGTAATCGAACACATATGCTTTCAATTCCCCTCCATCTCTTCATCTTCATCTCCTTTTCTTCAATTGCTTCTCTTCCAGTAGAACCCGACCCACCCGATGTGATTTTCCTTCTCTGTTGATGAGTTGATGATATGTGTTTCCTCTGCTTTGTGCGTTTCTTGTGCTTTCTAGGCGTGATGTGTGTGTGTGTGTTGATGATGATGCACAGTGATGTGTGCGTTGATGATGCTGATGATGAAATGGGAATTGGTTTGGCTAAATCTTGACTGTGAAATATTATACCCGTTGTTGTTAGGTAGAAATATTTGACAGTGGTTAAGCCGGGTGGAGATATGGGTTATAAGCTTGATAAGTGAAGAGTATATGGTTTGACTATGTTTATCAACGGTTGATGATGTTGCACAGTAGTGAAATGGGAATTGTTTTGGGTAGAAATATTTTAGACAGTGAAATATTATGTGCGTTGATGTTGGGTAGAAATATTACACAGTTATAAAAAACTGATTTGGCTTGGATAGAAAACTTGAGGCTATTAAATATTTATATACAGTATTTATTAATAAATTATTATATTGTTTGTTTTGGGATACAGAATTCATTATATAATTATTTCTTTTAAGGTATTGCTTGTGTTGGGAATCAGCTTTTTTGAGCATAATTTATTATATTGATTATGTAAGTATTTTATATGCTTTTTTAATGTTTATTTCCCCAAATTTTTAGGTTTTGTTAGCAGAAAACTTCACTTTTTTGTTATGGATAGTAAGATTATTCATGCAGCATGTATGGGAGCAGCTGTAACTGTGATAGCGACAAGGGTAGCTATTATTGAACAAGAAAGAAATAGAAATTATATACCAAGAGAACCACGTATAAATGCCATTGCTCAACGAGAATTCTATATGGATAGCATTTTGAATCGAGGTGATAGACATTGCGTTGAACAAATTCGTATGAAACCAGTTGTCTTATATAAATTGTGTGATGTTCTCACAAGTCATGACTTATTAAGATCAACTCAAAATGTGTCTATTAGGGAGCAAGTAATTGTGTTCTTACAAATTGTAGGCCAAAACCAAAGATTTCGTTTTATTAGTGGTATATACTATAGGTTTGTTGAAACTATCCATCGTTACTTTAGAATTGTTTTAAAAGCAGTTCTTAAGTTATACAAACACCTAATTAAAGACCCAGGCGATACAGTTCCCGCAGAGATATTGAATAATCGAAGATTCTATCCTTATTTTAAGGTATGAGAACAATACCAATATTTTTATACATTAATTAATTACATCTAGAAGAAAAGGTTATAAATTATTTTTTCATATTTATATAGGATTGCGTGGGAGCAATTGATGGTACCCATGTTCCTGCAAATGTTCCTGTTGAGATTCAAGGAAAGTTTCGAGGTCGAAAAGAAGGAACAACACAAAATGTTTTAGCAGCTATAACTTTTGATTTGAAGTTTATATATGTTTTAGCTGGCTGGGAAGGAAGTGCACATGATTCACGGGTTTTAGGCGATGCATTATCAAGACCTAGTGGTCTAAAAATTCCAGAAGGTATATAATAAAGTATTTATTATATGCAATAAACATATAAAATGTTTAATTAGCTAAAGATAGTAATATGTTTTTTTTTCTAATTTGTAGGGAAATATTATCTTGGTGATGCTGGTTACGGTATTCGAAAAGGAATCATTTCTCCTTTTCGTGGAGTTCGATATCACTTGAACGAGTTTACTGAACATTCACCAGAAAATGAAAAGGAGCTATTTAATCTTCGACACTCTTCTTTGAGAACTGCTATTGAGCGAGGGTTTGGTATTTTGAAGAGTCGTTTTAGATCAATTGATGGAAAGTCTTTTTGGTCTTATGAAACACAAGTGGATGTTGTGCTTGCATGTTGTATTATTCATAATCACATCATGGGAGTTGATCCAAATGACTTTCTTATGGAAGAAATATGTTCGGAAAGTGAACCAATTAGACGAACAATCAACTTAAGTCAACGGGAGGAGAGGGAAGAGAATAGGGAGTGGATAACAAAAAGAGAAATGATTGCATCAACCATGTGGAATGATTATAACACTCAAAGAAACTAGTAATTGAGTGTTAATTATATATGTTTGTTTTTATTATGTCTTGCTTGAGTTTGTATTATCTTTGTTATGTATTTGAATTGTTTGTTGACTTTATTATAATTTCTTATGTATTTTATGTATTCTCTTTTAAATATTAATTGTAGTTTTTATATTTAATTTATTAAATCTAAATATTGAATGATTATATTTTGTATAAATTTGTAACCTTTTTTTTGTAGAAATGAGTACCACACAGAATGAAAAATGCAAGGGCAAACACTTTACATGGTCTAAGCCTGTGTCTCACATGCTACTTGAGATATTAGCTGAGGAGGCACTTAAAGGAAACAAACCTTCTTCCACCTTTAGAGCAGAATCTTTTGTTAAGGTGGCTACCGAAATTAGTCAAAAGTTCAACGTTCAATGCGAGCCTAAACATGTTGACAATCATCTCAAAACTGTGAAAAAAGAATGGGGAATAATAACCAAGCTTAAAAATAAAAGTGGTTTTGGTTGGGATGATTGTTTGAAGATGATTACAGTTTCGAAAGATGTTTATGATGAAGAAGTGAAGGTATGATAAATATTATACTCTTCGTAATTTTTATATTTACTTTTGTTTCCAAAATGTTATACAAGGAACTAAAAAATTTTGTATTCTAAACTTTATGAACAGGCACATCCCAATCATGACAAGTATCTCAACAAAAAACTTGACATGTACGAGGCAATGACAATTGTTGTTGGAAAAGATATGGCAACCGGAAATTATGCCAAATCATATGCTGATGTCAACTTGGAAGAGAACACCGAAGAGCAATCAATTTCAATTGAAAATGAAGGGGAATATGAAGAAACTTCTAAGGGAAAAGAGACATCTTCCTCTAGTATGCAAAAGAGGCAACATAGGAAGAGAAATCGCATGTATGAAGATGATGGTGTTGAAAAGTTGTCTAAACAGATTGGAGATGTAGCAGTTGCAATTCAAAGCCTCAGCAAAAATCAACTGATGTTAATGCGTTGTATGCGGAAGTCATGAAAATTGAAGGCTTTGATGAGATCACTCTTGGGGAGGCATTTGATCATTTGGTCCAAAATGAAATGTTGGCAAAAGCATTTATGGCAAAAAATGCTAATTTGAGGAAAATTTGGGTTCAGAATTTTGTGAACCAACACTACTACAGGCCTGCTTGCTAAGATGGTTTGACTATGTTTAAAATTTGGGTTCAAACTATGTTTGTTATTTGACAAGTATGTTTACTTGTTTAATTCGGTCTAACATATTTATGTTTGTAATTTGAACTAATATGTATGTATATGACATTTAATATTTATGCATGATTTTGTTTGATGTTAGATATTTATATTTATTTCTTGATGCTTATTCGATATATATTAAAGGGATAATTGCCTTTACTCTTAAAAAAAAATATTTATCCAAAAAACCCATCAAAATATTTTTTGAATCTATTTATCTTTTAAAAAAAACTTCATATCAAAAAAAAAAAATACCCCAAATATATAACTCTTACCATAAACTAATTAATTATACTTTTTAGATTTCATTCTTTTATTGTAAGTGATTAAATATTTATATTAAATATTTTATATATATTAGATAAATTTGAAAAAAAAATTAATTAATTAATTAATTATTTTCCAGTTTCTTTTCCATAACATAACCAAACACTGGAAAGTGTTTTCCAGTTCATTTTTCATAACACTACCAAACATCGGAATTCACTTTCCAGGAATTCACTTTCCCCGGAATTCACTTTCCAAAAGGAAACAACTTTCCTGCAAACAAACGGAGCCTTACAATATTTTTATTTAAAATAATAATTTTTTAAAAAATTATTTTTTATATCAATATATCACAATTAAAATAATATTATTTTTAAAAAAATCAGATTTTAACCAAAAAAAAAACATGTTCCACCTGCCATCTCGACAGAGCGAGTAGAATAGTCATGCAAAATCAGAAGAATTACCGAGGAGTGAAGTGTCGAAATACAAGAAGACATTTATCATTTATTGGCTTCCAAGACATTAAAGGTTTAGGTCCAGACACTGTATTGTGGTATATAGCCATCCTACACGTGCTTGGCAAAGATTGCCTCAACAATACCTTGAGCTATGGGATGGTAACATTCACGAGCTTCAGCAAACACTCTCTTGGCCAAAATCTTCTCTTCTTCGTTTCCGGGGCCTTCAACAAGACCACTGTAGAGTAGGCGGAGGAAACTCATCCTCCCAACTTCCTTCAATGTTTTCTCCACCTCACCATAGTAATCTCTGCACCTGGAGGAGATAGCCAGTTGGAGAAATGCCACTTTCACCTCATAGTCCTTGGATTCCGACAGCCTATAGCGAGCATCCAAGGCTAACACCTGCATGTTGAATTACAACAATTAGTAAAATATAAAGAGTAGCTAACTGGTCAGGTTTTAAATTTGCTATTGAATGGTCACAAGTTTGCTTCTGAATGGTCACGAGTTCGAGTTTCTTTAGAGTCATTAGAGGTTTACATGGTTATTAACTTCAGGGCCCGTAATATTAGTTAAGGTGCAAGGCCTAGATAACCACGTTAATAATAATAATTAAAAAAAAATTATAACAATTAGTAAGACATGTTTGTTCCGCATGAGCGCTTGTTTGAAGCTTAGCACGCCAAGGTAAAAACCTTGACAATTGACACGTACACCAGCTCCCAAACGAGGCAAAGATGTACAAGAATTTTACAGAGATCTAAATGGTCTTTAGCATGGGTTCCCTCATAATGAGAGAGCACATGCAGACGTGGAAATACAAAGTAACTAGGAAATAAAGTTTCAAGAAATTAAAATTACTGCAGGCGAGAAACTTTTTGCAACAAGAAGGGAGGGGGTTAGCATGGGGAAATTGATAAGAGAATCAAGTCATTACCTGTGAGGCTTCAACAGCTCTGGGCAGGTTCTTTAGGTACAGCTCCCATTCCTGCCCTTTCCAGTTAGCAACTTCATCCTCTCTCGGCATCCTCCCAAGCTTAAAATCCTTTGCAAGTGATGTAATCTTTATATACAAGTTTGAAACCGGTTCATGAGCATCTGGAGGGATGCCAGTGCCCTCAGTCCATAGCTGAAGGTCAATATCTTTCTCTATTCCGTGAACATTGGCTTTCAGGAAATCAAGAAATGTCTCTGTGTCAATTGACTTGAACTTGAACGTGGCGATATATTTCTTGAGGAACTCGTCAAAAGCAGATCTTCCAATCTAAGAATCTCAAGGGTAAAAACAGAACCAGTAAGAATATTACTGTTTGAAATATCTCCAAGTTCAAACAAGAAATAAATCAATATACCTGATGTTCAATGCGCCACAGAAACTGGAAACCCTTCTCATATGGCACTCGAGAGTACATGTCATCTGGGTCCACTCCTTCCTGATTGTTTTTTAGCTTAGTGAACTCCATGTTGTCCTTGAACCTCTCCATTTCCTCATTCAAACCTCTCCAACCAATTCCAATATTCAGAGCAGCTATATCTTCGCCTTGCACGACCTCAACAATTCTCCTCTCCGCATATGTTGTGAAACCCTAGTTTCATAATCAGAAACTTATAACTCACAAGGAGCAAAAATTGCTGAGCACGGCACAAGAATAACCATGGGCTATTGGAAGTTTAAGAGCACATAACACATGGAAATTTATCCCAAAATTAATATATCAGAACCATCTGCTAATAGTTTCCCTCATACAACACAGAGAGTTAAAACATGTCCCTCTTGAACACTTCGACAATCATAACAAACAATCAGCATTACAAAGGAACAAAGCAATTAAACTAGCATGAATTCCTCAATGCCATATTTTATAAAAGAAAATTTATTGAACCAGTAAACAAAATCAAACAATTTTCGTAAATAAAGTCAACCACAAACAGACACTGAGAGGCAACACATTTGGTACATCAGATAAGAACAAATACAAAGGAAAATGAAATAAAATAAAACTCCATTAAGCATACAAAGAGATACTATTTGAGGCGGCCATTAAACTGATACTGAATCACGAAAAAGAAGAAGTCAAATAATCAAATCAAATGTTAAAAGCAAACACTCACTGTACCTCATTCAACCAAAAATGCTCATTATTCTTGTTAGTGATCAAATTCCCAGTCCAACTATGAGCCAACTCATGCGCCACAAGCCGTGCGCCACTCGCATCCCCTTTAATCACTGTAGGAGTCAAAAACACCATCCTTGGATTCTCCATTCCAGCATATGGAAAACTCGGTGGCAAAACCAATAAATCAAACCTCTCCCAATCATACTCACCAAACAACCTCTCCGCTTGCCTAATCATCTCTTCAGTTCCTGCAAACTCCCTCGCAGCTGCATCCAAAACCCCATCAACTGCCTCCGAATAAACCCTAGTCCTCGGCCCCACCTCTCTAAACCCCAATTCCCCAACAGCAAACGCAAACAAGTACGGCGGAATTGGCTGTTCCATTACAAACTCCTCCACAACCCTCCCTTCCTCGCACCACAACGACTTCAAATCAAATCCAAATCCAGACTCCTCATTCGTCAACACCCCATCCAAATCAGTACCAACAGGGTCATGACAGTCACAATGCCTAGCAGACATAACAGCAGAAAGCTCCCGCGGAAGATTCAACTTTGCAGAGTAACAAACACGCGCGGCAGGCGTATCCTGGCAAGGAAAAACGGAGCGCGCGTGAACAGGGTGGCATTGGGTGTAGACAAAAGGGTGAGTTTTGTTGAAAGTTTGGGGCGGAGAGAGCCATTGGAGGGCCGAAGAGGAAGGGGAGGTGGAGTAAAGGATGAGAACTGAGGAGTTGTTGTCGAGATAAACGGTAAGGAGTCGCCCTTTGATGGGGTGTTCAGAAGAGGAGAGAGTGAAAGGGAGGGGAGCTAGAGTTGCAGGGTCGAGGATTTTGTGGATGGTGAGGGAGCGAGTGTCGAGAGAGAGCGGGCCAGTGTGTGGGGTTTGGAGGGTGAGGAGAGCGGTGGCGTGGATGGTGGAGGAAGGGAAGTGGAAGTAGAGAGTGAGGGATACGTGGGTGGTTAGGGGGTGAGTTGAATCAGTGAATGAGTGAGGATCGATCATTGCGGGGTTTTTTTTGGGCCGTGAGAGGGAGGATTAGGAGGTTTTATTTTGATTCTTTTTGAGGAATCTGATTTTGGGAATGGGAAAATAACGATTTGGGGAATAATAGAAGGGAAAGAAGGGATGATCTGGTGCTGTTTGGGTACGAGCAAGGTATCCATGAAAAAGAAAAGAAGAGAATCAAGTCATCAAAACTCAAGAGTCAATACTGTTGACTATTTCCTCGAACGACATCTAATAGGGGATACGAATGACAGGTCATATGATCTGAGACCTCCCTCCCAACGACAAGCAAAAGGGACGACGCCTCCGCCCTGGGGTTCTTTCTGGGGTAAGAAAATGAACGAGACTCTCTAGATGGTCAATACAGGGCGGTGCTTCATATCGATTGGACATTTCGGGCATGGATTCAAGATCAGTCATGCACTCCGTGATCCTAGAGGCATATGGAAGGGATGCCGAGATGCAGCATGCTTATTCTGCTGTCAACAATCAACCTAGAAATGGTCCCTCCTCGTGTGTGCTTAACATGAATTCAGTGTCCGCAGGTTTACTCGAGAAAATTCATATTGGGTCGAGAGATGCTCTTCCTATCGATTGACATCAAAATCTGGCTAACAATCATCTGGAAGATAATTTCCTTTTGCCCGAGGAAAGAAAAGGGTTTCTTCCATATCAAAGATGATGAATAAAATGGAAATAATATAAATATTGTATCGAAACACCGAAAGGGTTACTTCCATTTCTAGACTGGCATTTTTTGGATAGGTTGAACTAGGAGAGGCAAATAGAGAAACGAAGACTGATTACAGTCATTAAAAAAAAAAAAAAAAAGGAGAAAAGGACGGTGCAATCGATGAAAGCAAAGCACATAAACGATGGTAGAATTCTACCAAGTCTGAAAACAACTTGTAATGTTTGTTTCCAAGTAGAAGACCAGATGAAGGCTGCACTGAACGATTTCTTGAACAACTCTCAGACTTGAGAAACAAAGTTGTAAATTTGCAAGGTTGTCTGTGAATATTTCCTTGTCCACAAGCCACTTCAATCTAATCAAACTGTTACACATCACTTGCTTCGATTCAAAAGAGAATTGAACATGCACACTAGGATTGGCATGGAGGAGTAACTATTGACATTTCCCAGTTACTACCATGGAGAAAACCCAAGGAACGGAGAACAGATTAGAATTGCATCGCAAAAGTTATTTGACAGTGATGATGCCATGCCGGGTTCTTACAGAAGTCTCAAACTCATGGTTTTCGCAAGACAATTACTGCATGGTTTCCTTGTATCGTTTAGCAGACAAAGCCTCTTTTGATCGATGGAATATACACTCATGGCATCGCAATTTACAGAGACACAGCTATAATTCCTTGTTGCGGATGCTCAAGAAAGAAGATATGACCCTTCTTTCTAGAAACAACTGTCCCAAGAAATAAATTTACAACGCAATGGACATGTCATAGAGAAAAGATGCCCTGACTCGACTCATCAAACACAGGCATTCACTGTGTGGATCCTTATCAGGAAAATTAACTATACTGTGCTCTTCAATGCAGTTCCAACCCTTCAACAGCACACCTCTATGCATGAAAAGTGGCAGTCAATGCACGACAGGATCATGTCTGCCAGCTGTAACCACCTCATCTACTTTCTAAATTCAAAGGACTCGCATCATTAAAAGAAAAGAATTGTTGCCTTGCCTTTGTGACTCTTGTACTAGAAGACCCCTCCTAAGTCCTAACTACTACTACTACAACCAGAAGTGCCTCGTATGAAAACAATCAACATTCAGATGTCAAGTCTAATGACATATGCTCCTATAATCCCAAAGAACCAGATTCCTTAAACAGCACAAAGCAGAATTGAAGGAATACCTTATCAAGGTTAACGCATTTGTCTCAAGCACATATGCTCTTCAGGCACTTGAATGACATCTAAAAAAACCATAAATGGTATGCAACACACAGCTACATAGATTCCTTAACAAACTAGTTACTGTAGGACCTAGAGAAACACGCATGGGTATGTAGAAAGAATCCCCCAATTCGGCAGCCACGATCAAACCAGGTAGAATACACAAAGTATACTGCACACACATTTTCCCAATATACCAAGTATATTGGCACAACCATAGATTTGGCTCCAATAACCAACCAAAAATCACAACAGGGAAGCAGCATCCCAAACACACAAAAGGGGTATAAAAATCAAACTCACAACAAGAAAAACAATGCCAAAACATCCGCTAAAACAAATTCGTTAAAATAAAACCATAAGAAAATGACAGCCTTGTACTAAACTTCAAGACAATTATTAAGGTTCCAATTTTACAGATCCTACAACTTCATTCACACTTTCGTATCCAAAAATAGAACGTTTAATCATTAACTTTACTACAACAAATCAAAAACAACAAAATGGCGACCTTTCAAACAATACACTTACATCACATTACATTGCATCCACTATTGCCCACCACTCTCCTCCTCCAATTTCTGCACATAAGCCTTCAAAACCATGACAACATCCCTCGCTGGCGCCTGTAAAGTACCCACCAATCCAATAGCAGGACCCTGTAAAGCTCCCAAGATCTTAGCATAAATCTCAGCTCTAGACGGCATAGTTTCAAGTTGCTTAAAATCATCGGGCCCGTAAAACTTTCCTTCAAAGACAGCCCCGGTGAAATCATTCTCCAACTTCTTTTCCTTCTGAAAATCCCTATAAGGCTTTAAAGCTTCAGGTATCTCTTCGGTATGCACAAAAAGCCAAGCATTCATTCCTGTCATACAAGGTTTTAAAGCTTCCCATGGAGTGCCTTCAATGGCCTTATAAACCAAGGTGTTTTTAGCTACGATGAGTTTTGATGATTCAGGCAATGATCTTCTAAAGTCTTGAAATTGTTTGACTGTGAAGCCTGTGTATTTTATAGCTGCTAAGAGGTAGCAATTTTCGAGCTGGGTTTTGACTATTTCTACTGTTTCTTCCTTTTTGGTGCGGGAAATTGCGGATTTGATGGTAATGGGTCTGTGTGAAACGGAGGTTTTGTGGGTTGTGGGGAAGGAAAGGGAAAATGGGTTTGAGGGGCGAAAATGGGTTCGGGAAAGAGGGGGTTTCGAGGAGGGGAAGGAGAGGAGACCGGTGGTTTCCATGGTGGTGCTATAAGACTAGAAGAGGAGGAGAGTGTTAGCGCGTGCTTTTGTGGCTTATCTTATCATCGTCAGTTCGTGTTTTGTGTTTTGGTGTGCACAGAGTGGATGATGGAGAAAAAACGGAGGGTGAAAATATTTAAAATAAGGGGTGACTGTATTTATTTATTTTATTTAAAAAGGCCACTTAATTTTTCATTTACTTCTAAGCTCTAGCTCCATTTTCTTTTTAAAACTCCTTGAGACCAAATCTCACTCTTATTGGGCATCAAAGAGACTAATTATATCCAAACTAATTCACAAAATTATTATTTTATTAAAACATTGAATAATTAATATGAAAAATCATTTGGGTGACTGCTTAATTGGTTTTAATAATCAATTTGTTTTCTCGCATCGAATGTGATAGCCAAAATGGTTCCCCACTTCCACTGCGGCATTTAAGTGGCCGCCGGCCGGCATCAGTATCACTACTCAGAGATAACTGAGTAAAACTGTGACCTACAATCCAACTAGAATAGTCTCCCCATTAGGATGGGATTGAATTTGAAGATATGGGAGAGGACTGGCCTCATGAATTGGAATTTCTGTTCAAAAAATCTAATGCGTCCGCTGTTTTTACCACAGTTAATTGTGATATCTTGGCTAAGTTTGAGGGGAAGAGAAATTGGGTCTGCTCTCTGCATTCTTAATTTTCAATCCCAAACAAAACCAGTCACACCCAATATCCAATCCTTCAGAACAAATGCAAAGAAAATCTGGCACATCCAATATCCAGTCACCGATGTTCCATTTCTAACCCATCAGTTTAAAATATTCCAATCTTACCCATGTAGTTTCTAAAAAGTTTTAATACCACCACTGAACGTTAATAAATCTACGGGAATTTAAAGGATTGCTTGCCCTTTTAGTTCTTGGAGGTTTTACAATTTGGCCGGCCCTTTTAAATATTCCAATCACGGGGCTATACACGGTGCATGAATGCAGACTCCCTCCCCTTCTTGTGATTATCCGGTTATTGTAATTTATCTGAATTACGAAGGAAAATTTTTGAAAGATGTCAAAAACCTCGTGAGATAAACGAGATAAAAGGCAGGATTTTTGTAAGCTGAAAAGGTCTATCAGAAGCTAACCAAGAACATTACAAGTTAAAAAAAAATCATGCGACAAATATATCGTTTCTCTTTGAAATGGTCATAGTATTTTCCAGATCATTCACATAGTTGCGACAGCACGCCAAGCAGAGAGCCATGGCATCAGGAATCAGATGCTGATTTCGGCGAATCTCAGGCTTAAAACTTTTTTTTATATGTAGAAAATAGCTTCAAAACTTTCTTTTATTGATTTCTAAAATAAAGGTTTTGAATGGATTGATTCTGAAGGAAAAATGGAGCAGGTTGCGTCACAGAACGTCTATGAAATACACTCCCTTTCAAGAATATAGTCCACTGCCTCTTCAACAGTATCAATAACCTGCACAATTGAAATACAGATCAGGCAAGACAAATGTACACTAGTTCTTGAAATACAGTATCAATAACCTGGGTAATTTGTCAGTGGGGAAACGTGTGATCCCATCATGTTTATGAATATTAATTTACAGCATGCAGAAAGTTTCATCGTTTGACTTGCCAGATCTGCAGGAAACTCTGCATGGTTATGTTTCCCGCGGAAAACACCTGTCCTTGTTAGGATAGAAAACCAAGGATGTCCTGCCTGAAAGAGAAACGAAACAATTTTCTTTTATTCTCAACATGTGCATGGGGAATGCCTAAGAAATTGGTATAGAAATCTTATGTGCTCCACCAATAAAAGCTACAAGGAATAGGCAGGACAAACCTGTTGTGCACCTTTAACGTCAACTGAAGGATTGTCACCAATCATATAGAGAGTTTTGAATGACCGTAACCCAGAATCTCCAGGTTCCTTAAAATTATCACTATGATAAGATGGCTGAAGTTGCTTCAACATAGCTTCGGCATTCTTAAATACAAATGGATCAGGCTTCCCAAAACAAACATACTCCAGTGGATTATAATGAATTCTGCAAGCAAATACCAATTAACAGACATTATATATATATAGTGGAAAACCCGAAAATAGTACTAGGTCTTTCTTTCATCTATCGCGAGCACCATAAGAGAGACATGTTTAGCTGGTCAATGCTAGTGGTGGTTTCTTCCTTCTCAATTTTATCAAATCAACTCCTTCAAATGTCTTATCCTGGTATTCATAGTTCTTCCTAGAATTATATAGTTCTGATTTTTCTGTGAAAACTACCAAATTTCTCTGACTAAAATAGTTGCTCAACTAAGAAATACAAAACGATCCAACAACAGCAGAAAATTCTGAAATCATGGCTTAGTACGACACAAAGCTCATAGTAGCCCTATTCTGAGATCAATTTAGACATGGAAACCCCAGAGATCCATTGGCAAAACCACTAAGATTGATGCAATCCTATTTATTACAAAGTGAAATATGATGAAATTTCATTTTAAATGGCCGAAGACACTGAACTTACCTGTTGAAGACACTCTCCAGAGCAATTCTGAAAGCACCCATTCCAAGTCGATTAGAAGGAAACGCAGCCTGTATATCAAATAAGCTGATTAGGTGATATAGAATCCCATGTTTCCATAACTGAGCAGAAAAATCATTAAAGCCAATTTCCACAAGCAATTATAACTTGTAAGAGACAACTTTATAAGAAACAGTCAAGAAACAGAAGGAGAGTATTTAAGAAGATGGCACAATCACGTGCAATGTGGATTTCAAAATCAAACATACTGGTCAGATGATCCTTCAGAATAAAGGTAGCAAAACTTCTTGCTTATAAGTTTTCATTCACTTCCATTCAATTCTAAAGAAAGAGTTGTGCATTGGAGAATCCAACTTAAAGCCATTTGAAGGAACCTACAAGTTACAACCAACTGTTAATATCTAACAAGCAGGACTACCAACCTGGTATTCGAGATCATCAGCGGCAAAATATAGAGGAGGCTGGGGCTGATGCCCATTCTCCTGTCCAGGAAGACCTCCACATCTTAAAACATCACAGAGAACCTAATGTAGTTCATTAGTCAGGGCAGAGCTTTGTTAGGTACATATGGCTAAGTTATGCTAAATCCAATTAAATGAAATGCAGCGAGACAAAAAGAAAAAAAAAACTCCATTGAGTAAAATTTATCACATAGCACCAATTAAATAAATATGATAAACTTCCATTCTTTTTCAAAATTTACAGCAGTGTTGAGAACTTTTCATGCAAGGGTTAATAAAAAACCTAGCCTGTTACTATCAACAGTACCACACTACAATTTCATGATATTTTTAGATGTCAGCAGCATTTTGATTGATGATTTCTTCTGATTCATCAGTTACACTAGTTCTCATTTCTGAACATGTAACAAATATATTGCAATACAAAAGAGTTGCTTCTCAGGTCAGCCACAAAGTTTTTGGTTTCCTGACTCAAAAATAGTACAATTCAATATCTAATTGATGAACTGCAGACTTTGCAAAACAAAATATGGTTAAAACTGCGATTTGAAATTATATCCATACACAACACTTGGATAACTGATGGTAAAAAAAGGAAGTGAATTATAACATGGACAGCACTTGATAGAATTTGGAACAATCAAATTTAAAGGGAGCTACTATATGGAGCTCAAAAGATACAGTGACTGGCTTATATTACATGACCAAATGAAAAGGAGAAATACCTGAATGTCCCTGCCCCAATCTACAGGATCACTAACAACAAATACCGCCTTAACTGTTTCAGAAGAAACGTCATATCTCGGCACTGTATTCAGGGTGAGACTGCTCCTATCCAACCCCTGCTTAGTTGTCCACTTTTTGTATTGAGCCAGAGGATCAATGTTTTCAAAACAGGATGCATACTCGTCTAAGGATACAACTTTTCTGCCATGAAGAATAAATCAGGCCATATGGAATGTGAAGAAGTCTTGAAATCTAGGAATAACAAAATGATTAGGGCATTACAGGGACCTTACTTGAAACCATACTCAGACATTACTACAGCAGGTTCTCCTTTTCCAGTGGCAACAATGAGTTGATTCTCGTATCTGAGGGGAAGCAAAAAACAGAGAGGGGGGGGAGCACAATTGACATCACCACCTTAAAAATATTTTGGATTTCATTGACACTTCAGAGGTGAGAATTGTCGCAATACAGATAACAAATCTGGAAGTCAAATAAATCTACTAGGTCAATGAAACCTTTTTCCCTTGGGATGGCTCCTTTTAACTTATCTGCTCTAGCTGCATTTCCCTAGTTCATACCTTGGTTTAGTCATAAATTAAAGTGGGCAGGCAATTATATTGATTTCTAAAGTTGCAGCCAGTCCTTCCACTCCAACATGTCCTTGAGGAGATCCTATTCCACATCTCCCGCGCTGGAACGACACATCTCATTTATAATTTGTCAATGACAGCAATGTGCTTAATATATTAACATGGTATTGTGGTAACCAGGTTGAAGATAAAGGAGAATGGGAGGTCGATGACAACAACAGCAACAAAAAAAAAAAAACTAGGTAAGTTGCGGGGAACATGTCATTTTTTGAAATTGAAGACGTGCATAAAATAATAAAATAAAAAAACCTCAAAATCAATAAATATACATATACCTTTCCATGAAACTTTTAAAAGGTGAGTGGCCCTGTAAAACCTGTACCAGGAAAAAGAGACAGCTATGCAAAAGGTTCCACAGTCAAACAATGGTGGGCACGGATAGTAAAAAACAAATGGCAACGAGTAAATCATATAAAAATAAAATCCCAAAGCAATACCTGAGAAGGTAAAATCTTTACTCCAAGCAGTTCGCTTAACTCACTAGCTCTCCTCGATTCCGGAATGCCACCTCCTGATAAAATATAAGATCATAAGAATATGCAATTAGTCATTTGACTGCTCTACTGTTCGCTCTAACAATCATATTTCTGCTTTGAGATTAGGATCTAAACATTACTAAAATTCATATAAATGCAGGCAGCGGGCCATCGATACCTACACTGTTTCATAGATTCATTACATGAGGACCATAGCAGTCATCTTCTTTTACAAATAGCTAAAATAAACTATTTTTAAGCTAGTGGATGACAACATTTTAGAAAATAATTATTGAAATAGCTCACCATTTGTCAGGAACAAAAAGGGAACGTTCAAGTTTCCTGCAGAGTAAGAGGCAGTAATCACAATTAGATGCAGCTAGCATGTATGCACGATGCGTATAAATACATGTGTTCATACAAATGCAGATCCGTATAGAGTACCAGAATCTCCGTATAATCTACGCAGAGCTTGAGGAGAGCCGCCGGTGGGATCTTTACCTCGAAGAATAACGCCATCGATATCAAAGGCGATTCCAAAAGAGGACCTGTGAATTGTAATCACCGAAATTTCCAAATTAATTTTCTCTTAATTTCCATTGTTGTTATTGTACAAACAAAGGTTTTAAGGATTGGTTAGATGAACCGTCGTTTCTGCCCTGACTGGAGCTGTGAGGAGAAGGAACGCGAGGCCTGATATTGAAACAGAAATGGCGCTGCTTTGTTTTTTATCTGGGGAAACCCAGACGCTACCGTTTTTTGGAATCTCATCTCTCTCTGTATCTCTGTCTCGCTTCTGGTACAGAGGTTAATTCTCGTTAAGAGAGGAGGCAAGGAGCCTTGTGGCTGTAATGCGTCGTGGTTTTGTGTAAACCACAAGCACCACGAATCGTCGACGAAAAACTAAAATCGCCGCCCCGCTTTATCATTATTTTCCTTTTAATTTATTTTTTTTTATCTTGTTCAGTTTTATTGCATGCTTTGGAATATTCACTGTGTGTTAAATTAGTTAAGATTTTATTTTTACTGGATGTTTTTCACTTGATTTTAAGGCATTTACATGGGAATGTGGTTTTTGGATAGGTGACGATGCCAAGCCTGTATCATGTTATGTGAGGTCTGTGCTATTGTCAGCCTTTACTTTTCTGTTATCAGATAACTTGCATGTATTTTGATTAATTATTCAAGATTTTAAAATTAATAATTAGATAAATTTTTAATAAAATTTTAAAAATAAATCAGATTTTTTTTTTTTTTTTTAGCTACGGTGGTGTTAAATTGACTGAAATAGCCAGATATATTAAGATGTTGTAAGGGAATAATTTTGTCCCAGTGAAAATTGGAAAAATCCTTTCTGGAAGCAGTGGAGAGGAAATAATATGGTTGGTTTTGGGTTTTTGCCCGAATGAGGGTAAAGACTGCCACTACCGACATGCACTTCCTCCGGGGTATGTTTTAGAATCTCAAATGAAGGCACTCCCGGAAGAGGACGATGACAAAATCCCCATTGAAGAAGCGATTGAAAATCAGGTGATGATCATATTGGTTTTCGTTAGCTTTTACATTGTGTCCCATCTTTCTAACTATTTCAAGATATTTTTATTCTACATTCAAAAAATTCAATTTATTTTTTAAAAATTAAAATATATATATAAAAATTGTATCACCCATTAAAAAAAAAATTATTTAGTATTTATATAATAAATTTTAATACACTATAATAACTAACCAGGAATGGATAATCAGCACGCACGCGTGAGATTGAGCTAAACAATAGAAAAGTCTTTGATTGCCCCCTTGATTAGCATCTCAATCTTTTGAAATTAATTTTTTAACTGGTATAAAATACTACTTTTTTATTTTAAAACTTTTTTTAATGGTTTTTTAATTCTCTAATTTATTTATTGTTACATGCTAACAACAATTTATATATACCATGCACTTTTATAATTAAAGGGTGCCAAAAACTATTGTATTTTTTTTATACCTGCAAAACTTGCTTGTATTTTTTTTCGTTCTTGGTGTAATTGTTTTTGCGACCTTTGTTTTAGAAAAGAAACTCGTTGAATTTTTAAAAATCAATATTGGTAAACTCTTTAAATTTTATTTTCTTTGTGTTATTCACCTTATTTTCTTACAAAATACTTCCTTCCAGTGCTTTATAGGAAAGTTATTGGTGTTTTTTTTTTTTTGCCGAGTTTTAATTATTGTTTACGTTCTATTTGTGAAGTGTGTGAGATTAATAGCTTCAAGCTCAAGGATTCTAGATCATAGTTATTAAATCTGAACCAGTCTAACAAGTTAACTTGATAGCTAAACCGATCAAGGTAAGATAAAAACCGTTCAAGGCAATAACTCAATCAATTCAGGTAAACTCGGACGCGACCAAATGTGTTTTTTTTCAATAAAGAAAACGACTTTTATGCACATCTAAAACGAAAACGGTACCCTATTTGGACTTGTGCTGTATGTGCTGATTCCATGACAAGCTAACATATATACATATATTATTATATCTTCTTGTTCCGATTTATATACAGATTGAAAGCCGGATCACGAGCAAGCATGTTAGTCAAATGGTGGAAGAATGTTTTGTTGATAAGAGGAAGAAATGTATTGTATTTTTATTGCTTACCTCGTTGATGGGCAGACGAGGCTTATATATAACATGTACACAGCTCTATTTGATTCGAACAAATCCAAACGAGATCTAGTATTCTTTTTTATAAGTGTGGTTTTTTTTTATATATTTTTTTTAGTTATTTATTAACATTTTTTAAAGTTTATTGTATAAATACTAGAATAATATTTTATTTTTTCAACTTGGGATTTACAACCTTTTAGTGTGTGTGTTCTACATTCACAAGAAAAAAATTAAGTTTTTTCAACGTGGGATAAAAAGCTTTTTTATTTAAATACTTTAACTTAAAAAAATAATATAATATATTTTCAATATAGAATTTGAAACCCTTTAATATATAAACTTATGTTTATAAAAAAAAAGTTGTGTCTTTTCAATATGGGATAAAAAAAAATTTAGTTTAAATACTTCAACTTAAAAGGATAACATAGTATTTTTTCAATTTAAAATAAAAAAAATTAAAATATTTTTTTAAACTTTATTATTTACAACATGTATAATCTATATTCACATTAGTTGTTTTAAAAAAAATTTATATGAAATATTAAAATTTTAAATAAATTTTTCAAATTTTATCTAAATTAACCTATAAAATTTAAAATCTAGTTTTTTTGATAGAGCCAATCTTTATATCAGAAGAGAACGTTTGGTATTGCGTTTGTACCTGCGTTTCGTCCAAATTTGATTATTTTTTTTTTTTTTGCTAAAATTGAGTGCGGTTTGTACTTTTTGGATCGTTTTGATGTGCTGTTGTCAAAAATGATTTTTAAAAAATAAAAAAACATCATTGACATGTATTTCAGCACGAAAAGTACCCGCAATCACACTGTCATACACGCTTTTTTAATAACTATGCTTCTCACCTCTTCGTGCAATGGAAGAAGAAAAAAGCGGAAGAAAGAGAGGCTGGCGAGGCTGCTCAGCGAGCAGAAAGGCCAAGTATCTAGAGTTTTTTCAATTCAGGTTTTGGTGTTTAATGGTCTATGGTTTTCTTGTGTCTAGTTTCAGGCCAGTGTCAATTCAGTAGCAGGACCACGTTAACAAGGGCGGTTGTTGAAACGGAAGAGGCCCTACCTGACGGTGATGGATTCGATGAGGAGCTGGATTTGGACGAGCTGGAAGCGAGCTTGTCAAGAACATCTATTAAAATCCATGGGCCTGGTATTGAATTCAAGGCTTCATCAGAGGGGGTAGGGGAGGGGGGGAGAGAGAGGGACAGTTGATGGAAAAGTCAATATGCTACCAAGAGACAAGTGTGCGAGAGTATCAAGTCCACGTGTCAATAGAAATGATCCACGTTTAAAGTGGGGGCATTTTTCTGTTATTTTCACTTGCGACGTATCCATATTGATTGTTTTTTATTGTAGATTTTTGTTTCCCATCCACACCATCTTATGAGACCAATAGAATTGCATTAATTGATGCATGTGCTCCTCTTCCGTGATGGAAGTATTTTTATCGGGCCAGACCAGTGCTGATCTGGTTAAAAAATCAGATCTCTAGATATATTAATTGATCTAAATTAACTTGAATTAACATTTAAAAAATTAAAATTTTAATATTTTTTATAAAAAAATTAAGAAATAATCTATATAAATATAAGCTAGCCATATTATAAATAATAAAGTTTAAAAAATTATTTCAAAATATTTTTTATTCCACTTTAAAAAAATATTATACTAGTATGATATCATTTTAAGTTGAAGTATTTAAACAAAAAAGAATTTTTATTCTACAATAAAAGAACATAATTTTTTTTTATAAACATATAACATATATGTTAAAAGGCTTTAAATCCCACATTGAAAAAATAATATTTTTATCGTGAACATAAAATATATACCCTAAAAAGTTTCAAATTTAACATTAACTTGTCTCAACCGAGTTCTACTAGGTTGTTCGGGTCAACTAGATTTTACCATGATTTTATTCTTATTCATTCTGATTTTTTGACTTGCCTGAACTGATTCAACCACTAAATTAACTAGATTCTGCATCGATTTGCCAGTCTGGTCCGCATTTAATAACATGAAGAATTCCAATTGATTAGATATCACGGCACCCTATATACACGGAGGCCGGTTAAGCGCATGATAACTTTCAAAGTCACCACATAGGCCCACTGAGCAGTAAGATCCTTCTCAGGCCCTGCACTCACAATCCCATGTTCGATGAGAGGCATGGTACCTGAAGCAAAGAAAATTAATATAGTAATTGGTACATGTGTATAATAAATATGCAACTAGGTACACTGTACCAACAGATTTTAATTTTTCATTTACTTTCTCAGATAATTCACCCGTGCAAAAGTCATTTATATAAAAATTAAATGGCATAAAGGAAACAAAAATAATCTAATGGCTAGAAAAGAAAATTGACATAACAAGAAAAACAAGAGAAGAGATTAAAAAATAAAAAAAAACATTAAAAACATACTAGAATTTTAATGATAAAACTCCTAGTATCATTAAAAAAATATCGAGATAA
This sequence comes from Populus trichocarpa, assembly GCF_000002775.5. Lineage (NCBI taxonomy): Eukaryota > Viridiplantae > Streptophyta > Magnoliopsida > Malpighiales > Salicaceae > Populus > Populus trichocarpa. The sequence continues at coordinate 20,308,691 of NC_037294.2, forward strand.
ATTTATGGACACTATAATTGATATCTTTTCAACAACACTTAAAATGTATCATCAAAACTTCAATATGTTTTCGTCATCTTATTCTTTATTTATTTTTTTTCTTCCTTTTTGTTTTTGCTTTTTTTTGCCAGATCAATTTTTTTTTGTACTCATTATATTGTTTTTATTTCATGCCATTGAATTTTTATAAAAGTACATTTTAACCTTTACATATGTAAATTATTCAAGAAAGAAAAAGAATATTTGAAATTAATGGAAATATTGTTTTCTACCTATTCTAGGAAAAAAAACTCCAACTACACACCTACATTGAAGAGAAGTCGATGGTCGCAGTTAATCAGCGATCGTTGACGTGTACAAAAGGGCCATTCTGGTTTTCTACTTTCGATTCTTGTATTCTACTGTCGCTGATCGTCTCTTTGACACGAGAGACGCTGGGAAATTCTACGTATTAATTACATCACTTTGACATCCCCCCCCGGTTCTATTTCCCATCGTTAATTTATCGCTTGTGTAATAATTTTTAAGAAATGATCTAATTAAAAGAGAAATTCGAAGCTTATCTCAAGCTTCAAGGAAAGATTCGAAGGAACAGTACTCTATCTAGAAAATAAGAGAAGGAAGAATGCTCTTTCCTGGGCAACCAGTAAAATATACATGGGGATAACAAGACAGAAGACACGTAGGGCCCCTTCATCACCAAATCCAATTTCGTGGCTGGCTTCTACTACGAAGACCCGGTCAAAACAATTGACATGGATAATCGATTACTTTTGTTCTGGAACCCAGATTTACGCCAGATGGTATTAGGATAAACACAGAGCTCGAAAGCATAATGCTGCTGGCTTATATTCACTACAATTTAAAAATAATTTACTGTGTCATATTCCATACAACTTGGTCCTCTAGCTTGAGTGAAAGCAGGAAATCTAGACGAGCATTATTTCATGCAGAAACCAACCATGAAGAAGTAAAAGTGCTGTCATTTTAAAATTGAAATTCAAAGCATGAAGAAATCCTCTTGCAGGTCCACATACATTGTACTGGATCATGCAAGTTTGACAGCGACTGAAAGGGATCTCGAATGGTGCTGGCTGGGTTTGAGCCACGCACAGGCTAGAGATTTCGCAGTGCAAAACAGAAAGCAAGACCTGGGAGATGAGTGGATGACTATAGTGGTAAATGTGCCTGAACTTTTTGTTAGAGTCGGTGTCATGGCTCAGGTGTTGTTCCAATTCGAACCCAGTTCATTGGCGAAGACAAAATTTCTCTGTTAATATTAGTCAATTTGAGGATACAGTGAAATGTTGCTTGTAGGAAGTGGGATTCGGAAAATTAAATGGGAGGGGGAACGTCAATCAATGAATAATAATTATTATACCAAAAAAAAAAAGAATAATAATTAACTACAATGGAGGCGCACTGGAAGCCGGAGCAGGGGTCTTACTGGTGCTGACATGGGGTGAGTGATGCAAAGACATGAGGTCAGAAAATTTGCTGTCTGGCCGCAACCGAACCAGATTCCTTCGTGAAACTCAATTCACATAGAACCCACCCAAGTACTGAAAAAACATGCTGGTAGAGGACTGGATTGGATTTTTTTTTAGAATAATAATTTTATTAATTTAAATGAATTATAGGCAAATCACTGCTTTAAAGATTATTTATCATTTAAAAAGATAACTAACAACACCAGCAATATATAAAAAGAAATTTCAACTATAATTTATTCTTTCAAGTATTTAGATGATAAATAAAACCTTATAAAATCTTAAATCTTGGATCATCCATGTAATAATTGATTCCATAATTAAAGTACTATAAATTAACGGAACCGGCCGAATGGATTGGATGGATTAAATCAGAAATTGCAAAATCAGAGATTGGATGAATGGATTGGATTGGATCATCCATGGGATTTGAAGTGTTTTTTTTTTTTTTTTCACATGGACCCACAAGTCCATTTCAAGTTAGTCAAGGTCCCATTGAAATAATTTATCTTCCGATAAGGAATCTGCAAGTGTGCTTGGATTGCCTTCCTAGGCATCGGATTTGAAGTGTTTTTTTTTTTCACATGGAAAAGGCAGAATGATGGGCCCCCGTATTTTTTTTTTTTCCCGTAGCAACATCACCTTCTAGCCATGGAATATTGGTCAAGCACAAATTCCAACTTTGAACGTTGATTCTTCAATGATGTGAAGTTGCTACTCGTCATACCACACACCTCTCTCTCGACCAATATTGTAGCCTGTAGCACTTGGATGCTAGCTGCTGTGGTTAATTATGTGATTTGTTTCGTTTTTGTTCTGGGTTCGATCTTTTATGTATATGTTTGTTATCTTTGTGATGCCTTATCTGCTCCTGAGCTTGCAGGATATCCAGTGGACCGTGGAAAATAGTCGTGATGCGCGTAAGCTGGCCCGGACACCCCACGTAAATCAAAAAATAAAATAAAATTGTAGCCTGTAGCTGATTAGTGGGGGAGTAATGAAACTACAGAAGAAATTATATGGTTTTTCAAGTGTTCATTGGCTGATGGGCAGATAGAACCGAAAATTACACGATACAGATTGTCCAGTTAAAAGGAAAACTCAAAGCTTAAAACTTAACTTAAGCTTCAAGGCAAAATTCAAAGGATTTAGCACTATACATGAGTTTAAACAGGAATAAAAAAAAAGATATAATAATTTGTTATAAATCTATTTTTAACATGCCTAAAAATCCCTCCATTTATTATCATCCAAGGCTTAATTGGATTTCAAAACATGGAGAAATTCTTTGCAGGTCCGCATACATTGTACCAGATGATACCTGCCTTTTTCTTTTTAGAAAATAACGTTGCAAAAAAGGGATTTCGAAGGTGCCGAAACAAGCCAGAAACCATAAATTTCTCATACATTGATTTAAACTTTGAAGTGTTTTTCTACATGAACTGAGCTGGTCGGGGTTTATTTTTTAAAAAAATCTGGTCCGTGCCCCCTTAATTTCTTGCTGCATCGCCTTCAAGTCAGAGAAGGCTGGTCAAGCTCAAACTCCTCTGAACGCTGATTCCTTCTCAATAAACACATGCCTTTCTCGATAAATATTGATACATGCACGCAATAAATTATATTCAGGTCGATGTATTCCACGAATCACAGGAAGATAGATGTTTTTGCAGTAAGGATAGAGAAGGAGGGCATTAATTCTCATAATTCTATCCTCAGAGCAGGGGACAAATGGATAGAAAAGAAAGGGAAGGGAAGACAGTAAAATCTTTCTGTACACTAAAATACCAGTGAAAAAGACATTTTGATGGCTACTTGACAATTTCTTCGAAATATTTATCCACATCCATCGCGTCAAAAGAACTCGAAAGTAACCGTCGAAAGTGTCACTTTTTCTATGCCTGTCCCAATGGGCATAAATTATAACCTCACGGCACCATCTAGTGGGTGTATTTTTAAAAACATATTTAGTTTGAAAAAATTAAATTAATATTTTTTTATAATATTAATATATCAATATTAAAAATAAAAAAATATTTTAATATATTTTTAAATAAAAATATTTTAAAAAAACATACATATCACTTTAATAAACACACTTTTCAACCCTTTATCTTCATAGGGAATTCATAGGGAAAATTTCGAGGATTTGTGCATTTTTTCCCCAAACTAACTACAGTAAAATTGTATTCCTTAATTATTTTTCACACCTTTCACACTTTATTTCTAATTTTTAACCTCGATTCAGATACAATTTTACACTATTGTAGCGAAGATTAAGGATGTCATGATGTCAAATAATTTGACAATATTACATCTAGTGGCAGTATATTTCACCAGTGGTTCCATTCTATGTTTTCCGTCAAATCTGCCAGTAATTAAATGTTAATTAATCTACTCAGAGTACTAAAAAGAAGGAAATTACTGTAATGTTTGCTTCATAACCAAGCATTATGCTCCTTGGTGATTCATGATCTCGAGGCAATGAATCATCGGTGATTCCAGTGACCAAAATGTTCGAGAATAATGAACATCAGCAACATGGCATAACAGAGAGGAAGATCATGGAATTTATGCTTGCATATTTTAAAGCTATCTTTGTATTGTATCAGCTTTGTTTATTATATTCGTGTACTATTACTATTTTTATTATATTTTTTTGGTTTAATATGTTATTGGGTTAAGTTGAGCGCAGATAATGTATAATTTAGGACACATAACGTGGCTAGAAGGTGTGCGTGTTCAAAACTAAGTTTTAAAGTATTTTTTTTTAGTTTTTTAAAATTATAAATTACAAATAACTTAAGAACACGACAATCCAAATCGATAAAGCAGAAGAAGATTTTAAACTTCGCATGGACATGACGTTAGTAAAAACTGAGAACACAAGCACAGAGGAAAGGAGCAGGGGAACCTGCTCATGTATTCCCTTTACATGAATTTCATAATCAGGGGAGTGTCACCTTTATTTTTATATTTAAAAAATATTTTAAAAAAATTAAAAAGTTTTTTTTAAATTAATATTTTTTTATTGTTTTCATATCATTTTAATATGCTATGTTAAAAATAATTTTAAAAAATAAAAAAAATATTATTTTAATATATTTTAAAATAAATAACAGAAGAAATGGCAAAAAAAAATTAAAAATAAATAACACTTGCACCGTGACAACTTGTCAAGCAAGTTTTAACAACAGCATAAACCTCACCCCTTCCCCCTTTTTTCTCCTCCCTTGAAATACTAGACTCGGAATAACATTGCCTTGTCCACTCGGAGCAGGAGTCACTTGCTGGCGAGTATGTCAAGCTTTTGCCACCATGCATCTTTCTCACTTTTTCTCCCTACCCCTCTTGTTACAAATGTTCTCAATTCTTCACCTATTTTTGCTTTGATTTGACCCCTTCTTGGTGGAGGGCTAGCATTTCCTTTCTCCTCTGGGGTGCCATTTTTGCTGTCCATGCTTCTGATTCGAGAGAGAAAAGAATATAGTTTGTGTTTCCAAGGGATGTAGGAGGGCAAGAAAGAAGCCTTGAAACTCACAGAAGGAGAAATGCAAGGCAAGGGATGGCACCACGGGGTAGGGTCATATCACGGTGGTTGAGCATATGAGACCAAAACCACAAAGCACAGTGTGAACACATCGTCACACAGTACTGCTGGATATACAGTAATAGGATATTCTCTTGTGGGGTTGTGTTCAATTCAACAAGGCAAAGCATTCCAAAAGACACAAGGTGGAATCAATCCATCAGGAAAATTTCTTAACCTGCTGGTTGTTTCTTCTGGAATTATCATTCAAAGTCAAAGAAATAATGTAAAGAATTGACTGGATAATAGCGTAAAGGTTACCAAGCAGATAAAGATCTAGTTTACTACATTGCTGTGGCAGACATACAAACAATTTAGTAACCTAACATATTTTTCCTCGTGTTGTATCGGTATATTTATAGTAATACTGCCAACTGGCATCAAAACTTTTATATGATCTTTTGAAATAGTAATCCCAGATACCTTATCGCAATCGAGTCCAGGTACACTACGAAAAAAGTGAAGCTATGATATGCTTGCTCGCACCCAAAGCAAAACTAAGCTAAATGCACGCTCGACTTTTTTCAAGATTGCTGATACGCATGCCCTTTTGAGTCTTGATCATGCATTCTAAATCAATTACAAAAGTTAGTCATAACTCCAACTGAAAACACAAAATCTTATGAGATAATTGTCTGCTGAAGCAGACCCCATGTGCATACTTAAACAGACTTCGTTCAGAATCAAGCTTTAATTTACATGCAATATGATAATTAACAACTCTCAAAAATCGTTTTTCATGATGCGTTCACGCTGTTAGTGGGTTTTAGAAGGATTTATTTTGTCTTCTCCTCTTGTATTTGCTATTCTCATCTAGACAGAAACCAAACCCTGATGTGGAAATTACAAGGTTGGCTGGCAAATTAAAAGGTCGACAGTATTGTAATCACTAGCGAGAGGGAAAATAAAAGATAGGATCTCCAAATAGTAATTTTTGGAGGCCTTTGTTCAAGAATAAAATCATTTTATAATATAAAGAAAAGAATCATTCTCTAGCTCACCACACCACCCCCACCCCTTTCTTTCTTGTATCATAAGCCTTTATATGAATAGCCAAGAAAACCCTACAAGCTTTATATCTCAATCATATAAAGCTCACATCAACAGCTGATCGGTATCTGTTATCGGCTTTGTGATTTATAAAGAAAAAAGACACAATTATTCTTCAGAGATTCACCACCATGTCTCTTCTGTCTATGGCTCCCTGGAAAGGGTTCTGCGGTGCCTTTACCTTCTGCTAACAGCATGAACACGAAAGCAGGAAAAGAAAACAAAACAAGAAAAAGGAAAAAAAGAATTTTTCATAAATATTAGCAAGTTCAGATGTAGATGAAATTCTATCCCAGAAACGACATAGACTCGCATCTAGTCTAGCTCCGAAAATAAAACCATCTTGTAAAACCTTGGAATAAAATAAGAAATCAAAATTGATAAATGCATATTTATAGATGAGATATAAAACAACTGGGAATTCTGCAAATGTATCCAGAATACAAAATTCACAATCACCATATAATCTATATCTACTTACAACAATAATCTCAATCAACCAAGTCCATCTCCATTCCTCCTTCCAATTGGCTAAAACGAAGAAAGAGGGTATTCCTATTCATATGCTTTAAGGTCAATTTATTGAAAAGAAATGGGAAAAAAACAAAATACTGTGAACATAGCTTAATCTGTGAACAAGGAAATGAAGTAAAGGAGAAGAACTGGTTGCTCTAGTCATTCAAAGTCAAGAATCTGAATGGCCCTCTGAAGTATACGTGCTCGTAGAAGCTGAGCTTCCATTGCCACCACGCCTCTTTGCAAATCCAATCAGTGAAGCAGCGTTCTTTACTTTCTGTGCGAACCCCTTGAATATCCTGGCCTTAATCTGACCCCTTTGTGGAGGGATTTTTACTATTTTCGGCCTTTTTGGTGTCTCCTGATTCTTATCTTCTTCCATTGTTTTGAACTGTTAAAGAAGTAATAGAAACAGAACACAAACTCTGTTTTCAAAAGAAGGAAGAAACAGAGGTGAGACAAAGCTTAGGCCTGACAAATAGAACAGAAGGTATAGAGAGTTTTATTTTTTTAGCCGAGTCACTGGAAATAAGAAGGTTTAGTGGGGGGTAAGAGACCGGTGGTGCATATATGTAGAGCTGAGAGGGAATCACCTAACCCAGTTCAGTCAAAAGGATTCACACAAAGTGTGAACAGAACTTTCACCAGAAATAAATGCTTAAATTCAACTATGGAAGTGGAAATTCTTAAGTTAGACAGCTGTTTTTTTCATTTTCGAATATTTTTTTAATGATTTTTTTAGTCATGATGTGATATGGATAGATTCTAAGACAGGGCAATATATGGATTTAAATAATTGTCATTTCTTAAAAATCTCAGTAGTGGCAACATGAGTTTTGTCAAAAACAAATCACTTCAAAGAATTTGATAGTGGTAACAGAATCAATTCCTGGATCCCAGACCTGAAGAGGGCTTGACGTATTCTATGCATTTCTGTGATGATTTATGAAAAGCATCGTCACACAACTCAAAAGCTTGTGGTCTTCAACCAACTTGCATGTCTTGGTGATTACACTACAGTGAGATTGAAAAGTAATGTACCGGTTTTGACCATTAGTGTGGAAAAGAATGTATACATCCGAGCAAATGAGGCATCGCTACACTGCTAAGTTCTCAAGGCTGGGGTATTGGGAGTTGAATTGCACAGATGCAAATAGGCCCACCTCCTACTTGTGATGAGAAAACATATTATATGCTAAAAAAAAGCATTGATATGTTTCTAGGAGATGGTATTAGAGTCTGGTGTTTGAGTGAAAATGGCAGAAAAAATAAGTCAAGGTCTCGTGTTACAATGTCCGCCAGGTTCATGCATGTAAAACGATAAATGGCTATCCAAAAGTTTTCGTTCACTTCATTCTCTTTTCCAGCTGAGCCCACAGGTGTGAGCATGGAAATGTGGGAGCGACAGATCATTTGACAAATTCAGGTCGCATGAGCTATAGAAACTTCTCTTGTCATTGATGGAGAGATTGAAACTACTGGTTTTTGTAGCCAGGATGAATGTTTGAACTTGATCAAATGGCGATAAATTATATGGCAAAGAGGACGAGGATGCGTGACAGTTATTCAAAAAAAAAGAAGGGAAAAAGTGAAGTTGCGTGATAAGAGCACTCTCATTCAGCTGGGAGCTTAAACCTTTTGTTTTTTTATTAATTGTGCTCAGAATTGTGTTATAAATGATGTTTATAAAAATAAATTTTTTATTATTTTAATATATTAATATCAAATATAATTTTATAAAAAATAAAAAATATATTTTTAATACATTTAAAAATAAAAATTATTTTTAAAGGCAACACCTCAAGCATCTCTAAGCTAATGACCGTGAAAGTATTGGATTCGAGGCAATTGGATCAACGAAAGAAAAAAATAATGTGGCCATTTCCTTGGATTCTATAATACAGCAGTGCCTAGTCTTGAATTTGAGGATAAGCACCCTTCTGCAACCGTACCGGTTCCAAGCATAGTTATGAAATTCGATCTGTTCTCACAGTTCAATCTAGAACCAATTAATTTAAAGTTAAAATTGAGTTGGGTTAAAAAAATAATAAAAAAAAGAAAAATATGGTGTGATCTGATGATCTGGTTGATCCGGCAAGACTCGGTCAAAAACCCAATTGCAATTTGTTGACTTTTATTTTTTTTATTAAAATAACGTTGTTTTGATTTAAAAAAAAATAACCCGGACAACCCGGTCAAAACCCGAAATCTGAACTTTAAACCGGTAGGTTATCAAACCAGATGTGAAAACTAAGGTTTCAAGTGAAAAGCGGAATCATATCGGAAGTAATTAGCATTGAAAATCAGTATAGAAGATATGCGACAGGAATTCAACATTTGAATTGCCTGCAGTGTGAATTTTTGGCTTGTTTGCGCGGGGACCGTTCAAAAATTATGAGCTATAAACAGAAATCTTAAAAAATAAATAATCTTTTTTTACCTTCTGGTCAAACAATCCAGTACATTTTGGCTTTTTTTTTTCCACCATCAACTTCAAATAAATACCAGAGAGATAACACAATTAAAAATAACAAGTGAATTAACAAAGTTTTGTACATAACATGACTAGAAAACGCGATTTTCATACAAAAATTATTAAATAAATAAAAAACCTAAAAGAGAGAAAAAAAAAATACTGGAAAGACACCAAAATTCCACACTGCTAATATTATTATAAAAATCTCAACGGAACAAATCTAATAATATATAAAAAATAGCAAATAGTGATTAAATTAAGTCATTCTTGTCACTCAAAAAAAACGAGTAACTCGTTTTTTGCAGCAACTATGTCCACTCAGGTTACCATTATGGACGTTTCTTTGTATCGTTATATTTATTTTGTCAAAATTTTTCTGATAGTATCGATGATGTTATATTTGAAGTTTCGATCTATCTCTAATTTTTTTTTTATTTTCTCTCGTTTTTTTTTTCTTGTTTATTTGAATGTTTTTTTTTATATAAATCATTATTTAAAATAACAATGAGTTATCAATGTTATGTTTTTCAACCGTGATAAATAAATTTTTAAACTGTGACATTCCTCCTGTATTTTTAATTGAATGAGTTGATTCTTAAAAAAAAATCATACATTTTCCTCAAAGCATATGATGACGTCTGATAAGTCAGTAACACGGTTTTGAAATGTCAACGTTCAAGGTAGAAGGTCAAGCTGAATACTACCCTGCAAGAAGAGATGGCAATAGACATCAGCATTCATGGGGTTGTACTCTATTCACACCATATCAACCAACATCTGGACAATACATTTAAATATTTATAAATAAAAAATAATACACTGAATGATGTATATATATATATATATATATATGATTGGTTTAATGATATTTATATTTTATTTATTACTCATAAAATAATATATTATTTTAAAAAATATATTATTTTAAAAAATATATTCATTTGATTTAATTTAACTCAGGATGATTAACTATGAGGGTAATTGGATGTTTGATAACTATTGGTTTTTTTAAAAAACTTAATTTAAAAAAATATTTTTTTAATATTAACACATTAAAACAATATAGAAACATTAAAAAAATTTAGGGAAGACTTTTATCCCTACTTTCAACCTGTTTCGTTGTTGTTTAAGGAACTGGGCTTCAGTGTAAAACTTATGGGTTCTGTTTCCGAAATTTCCTTGGGCCGTATTTTTCTAGCAGACCTGTGACTGGACTAGACTGACCTGGGTCGAGGTGACTGGACTGTGGCCGCCTGATGGTGTTGTGTGTATAGTTCCTGAGCCTAGAGAATCTGGCCCTTGAATGATTTTTTTTTCGAACCTGGAAGGAAGGATATTTTCCTTGCAATACTGAATTTGTAACAGCAGATGAACTGAGATGAAATTTAGAAATTCCAGACCTCGGACCTGGTCGATCCTGGGTTGGGTCATGGCAACTTGATTTACCCTTTTAAATTTCAGTAATACTTGGTATTGTAATATTATTATTTTTAAAAGTTTTTTTTATAAAAATATATAAAAATAATATATATTTTTTATTTTTTAAAAATATTCTTGATATTAAGTTATTAAAATAATTTCAAAACACCAAAAAAATAAATTAATTTCATGTAATTTTTTTAAATTTTGTAAAATGCATTTTCTACTCAAATACAAAGTTCATTACTAATAAATGGTTCAATTAACCTCTACACCTAACTTGGATATTTACCTCTATTTTAAAATTTAATTGTTTTTTTATTTTAAAAGTATTTTTAAAAAAATTATTTTTTTTATTTTTAATTATTTTTTTAATATTTTCAAATTATTTTCACATGTTAATATTAAAAATTAATTTTAAAAATAAAAAATATTATTTTAATGTATTACAAAAAGAGCTTTTAGAATTGTTTTTTTATTTTTTAAAATTATTATTTTTAAATTAGTTTAACATATTAATATTAAACATTAATTTTAAAAATTAAAAAATATTTTAACATGTCTTCAACTAAAAAATAGCCAAGTATTAGGCCTCAGTTCAAGGGTTTATTTTTCTCGGACACTTTATTTTTCTCGGACCCAAACACACCCTGCGCATAGCCTTCTCCCTTCCCTCCCCACCCCGCTCTCTCTCTCTCTCTAAATTCCTTTACTTTCCCGGTTACTATCCGGTTTAATCTCCGATCAGGTAAACCCTAACCTCTCTCTATCTCCTCTAACTTTTTATATACTTATATGTAACCACACAAGCAACAACGATTCAAGAGAAAAATGCAGGTCGCGTTTCTCTTATTCTCTAAGTTCCATTTAATTTCCGATTATTAGTACTATTTCTAGGGTTTTAATGGTGAATTAAACTCTGCAATTTGTTATGCTAGGGTTTTTTGTGATAAGTTATAGGTTTCGAATTAGAGAAAGATGGATCACCATGAAGATGAGAGTCGTGGTGGAAGTGAAACTCCTAGAAAGGAAGACGATGAGGTGCGATTGCTTTTTCTCATTTTATTACTTTGTGTTTTTATCCGCGTGGGCACGTGCGTGCTTGTTTGTGTGATCTTTAGATTTTCTGAGTAACGTTAGGTTTTGCTTAACAAATATTAGTTTATGATTTTCAAGTTGAATTTGAATTAGTTTTTAGATGTTATGAATTAGGATATGCAGTGCTTGTTGCAGTTATTTTTATTGTTATCATTTGCTTTTCCGTGTTGTTATTTTAAGCAATGTTGTTGAGATGATTTGTTTTGTTTGTTTGTCAGGAAGCTGTTGCTCGACTTGAGGAAATGAAGAAATCTATCGAGGCAAAAGTTGCTCTTCGTCAAAGCAATTTGAACCCTGAAAGGCCTGGTTGGTTATGTTACGAGATTTTCTTAGCTTTGTTGAACTGTTTATTGGTTACTGAAATGGATAAGATCAGCTACCAGTTTCTTGTTTTGCTAATTTTTTTAACGGTAAAAAAAATAAAATAATGGCTTGTTGGTTGTTTAGTGATTTTTGCGTGATGAAATATGAACAAAAAGCCTCAGGCTGATAATGCTTCTGATAATAAAATAGTCAGGAAAATAAGTTTTTTTTTCAAGGCTGATAATAAAATCACGTTTCCGGAGGTCTGGTCTGTTCCCCACTTCCTATTTTTTAGATAATTGAATTGGGAATATACGATCACCATGTGTTGAGGAATCTTTTATAAGTGCAAATGACTCTTATCTTTTTTGTTGATTTATTATTTTACTGGTTTTTATTGTATGTAACGGGCGGCAATACCTTGGTGCATTGCCTATGTAAGTTCTTATGTTGTGTTTTTCTGGTTATCCAAAAAAGAAATGTTTGACCATGTCAAATTTGGTAGAGTTTTATAGTGTCTGATTGAATCCTATGCTGGATGTGCTTTGATATTTTTCTTGTTATCACCCGCTACTATATAGTGGGATCCTGAGAGCAGATGTTTTTGTTTACAATATCAAGATGGGAAATATGCTGGATGACTTTCCCATAATAGGACGAAGTGGGAGATTGTGGGCATGCTCATGCAGGTGGAGATGGGTCAGTGCTTCTAATCTAGGGCCACTTGCATGAGATGGTTATAGAAAAAACATCAATCAAGAAATTGAGGAATGGTGGTAGAATTATAGTGATGGTGTAAAAAGGGTAAGAACTAAGGATAGTGAGAGGTGGTAATATTCCTGACAGGTTTTTCAATGGCAGTAATGATAATCACTGTGATGCAAATGATGATTAATAATAGCTGATCCTATAAAGGTGCTGATGGTTAGTAGTGATGATAGAACATTGTGCTTTTGGTAGTAATTCTTGAAAAACACCTTTCTCTTAGCATCAATAGCTATTTTAAAGACTCTGGTAACAGCACTGCAGTTGTATGTGCTTCTGTGCTGGCGTTATAGGACATAAGAAATGATGTTAAAGGCAGCTAACAACTTTGTACAAATGGAATTTCAAAAATGACAGCAGCATAGACTGAATTTAATTAAAGACTTTCGAAATATCCCTATGCTTTCTAGTTTTAAACATGAAATATCTCAAAAATCTTCCCCCTTTCACTCCAGTCATGGATATTCTTGAATTAACGAATCCTTTTTGAAAGTCAATTCTCTTTGAAATTCCTTCATATACATGCACTCTTACTGGAGGTGGAGAGAATTCTCTCTGGTTGGGTTTTCTAAAACATGTTAGCGAGACTTTGACAATTCACCATGTTCTCCATGCCTGATCGATATTCTCTAGATACTATAAAATGGTTTGTCTTTGAGAATTCAAATATAGCTGCCATGTTTCTGATAAAAGAATATGTGATTGCTTTTGATTCTAGTTGGATTCACCATCTTTTGTCCTTTGAAAGTGATCTTAAGTCTTTTACTGTACGCTGCTATGTTTCAAACAAAAATGCAATTTTATCATAATTCTAGAATGCAGTAGGGGATATTGATACAATTTACCACTGTCACCAGACTCAGGATTTCTCAGGACATTGGATTCCAGCATTAAGCGCAATACAGCAGTTATTAAAAAATTAAAGCAGATAAATGAGGAACAGAAGGAAGGACTGATGGAAGAGTTGCGAAATGTGAACCTTAGTAAATTTGTCAGTGAAGCTGTAACATCCATTTGTGATGCGAAACTTAGAACTTCTGACATACAAGCAGCTGTTCAGGTAGCTTTTAAAGTCACAAACTGATTTTTTTGGGTGTGTGTGTGTGGATATGATTCACTAGCTGCAGAACTTCTTTTTTTTTCAAATCGCATGTGTCTTCATGCCTTGATCACCTTTTTAGTTACTGGATAATGGTAGTCATATTAAAATGTCTTCAAGCTATTGCTTATTCATTCAATTCTTGAGACTATATATTGGGTTATTGCATGCTGAAGATCATGAAAATATCTTAAGTGATATGTTATAAAACAGTCAAATGCTCACTGCAAGTTTTGCAGAAGTGTGCTGTTTCTTCTTTTTTTTTTAATCTGCAATAAGTGCAATTTAATCTTATTAGGTTTTTACCGTGCCTAGCAAATTTCTTTGAATGCTTCAAGTTTCTGGATTAGTTGATGGTTTCCTCATAATGCTTTGTTTTCCTTTTCATCGCCATTTAAATTTTGATGAGTCAAGTCTGCAATTATTCTCAACTAGCAGACTTTGTAAAGTTCTCAAGGGACAATAACAAAGTCACATGTAGAGCTATCCAGCAACTTGCTAGTTTTTTCTATGTATTGGAAACTGCATTTTTCTTTGAACTTGTTGCATGAAGTTTGCATGGCATGTTTATTATTTTGCTTGCCCTTCTGCACTGTTCTAACAAATGCCTTTCTTGGAAAGATCTGTTCACTGCTTCATCAACGATACAAAGACTTCTCGCCGAGCCTAGTACAAGGGCTCTTGAAAGTCTTTTTTCCTGTAAAATCTGGAGAAGACTTAGATGTGGACAAGAACTCAAAGGCTATGAAGAAGCGAAGCACCTTAAAGCTGCTTTTGGAACTTTTCTTTGTTGGAGTTACAGAAGACAGCAGTGTTTTCATCAATATTATTAAGGATCTTACCAGTGCAGAGCACTTAAAGGACAGAGATACTACCCAGACAAATCTGACTCTCCTTGCTAGTTTTGCTCGACAAGGAAGAGTTTTTCTGGGACTTCCACTATCTGGACAAGAAATTCATGAAGAGGTGCTACTTATTCTTTTATTCATTCACTTTTAATTCTTTCTGGCTCACCTGGTTATTTGTAAAGATATGTTTCATGATACTGATTTGATCTTACTCTTGTTAGCACCTTCTATTTTGGTGATAATTTCTACCTCATTTTCTTTTATTTTTCACATTTTTGCTGTGTCTAGGTTCTTTAGATTACATTGCCAATATCATTTTAGTTTGTGTTTATCTTAGTTTTGCTTAATTTTGAGATAATTTCTAACTCATTTACATCCACTATTTGCATTATTTGTTGTGTTTAGGTCCTTTAAAATTACTTTGTTAATCTTGTTTAAGTTTGTGTTTATATCTTACATTCTGAAATTTTGCTGCAGTTTTTTAAGGGCCTTAACATCACGACAGATCAAAAGAAAATCTTCAGGAAGGCCTTCCACGCATACTATGATGCTGTCGCTGAACTACTTCAGTCAGATCATGCAGTAAGATTGTTACTTCTTTTAGCTGTTTACTTTTAATCCATCCTTTCATTCTTGATTTTGCTGGGCTCTTCTTGTTTGAATGAGGAACTTGGTTTCTTTTCATTTATACTTTTTTTTTTACTTGTATCATTAAAGATGCCAGTAATGTAAGATTTTTATCTCTTAACAGTCACTTCGTCAAATGGAGCATGAAAATGCAAAGATTTTGAATGCTAAAGGAGAGCTGAGTGATGAAAATGTTTCATCATATGAAAAGCTGCGAAAATCTTATGACCATTTGTACCGTAATGTGTCATCGTAAGTTTGCTTCCTGATTTCTTTTTCTTCTTGTATTTATTCTGGGTGACTAGACAAGCAGACTCCATTCCAACAGCATGCCATACATTGTAATAATCGAAACATGCCATATTTCCTTTGGAATTCCTTCTCTATCTTCATGTCTGCTTTTCTGAATCCATAACCTTTTTACCTTCTCAATAACACAACCATTGTTATTGTACATGGTCTTAATTCATGAATGATGATTTTAGCTAGAAGTTATGCATGTAAAAAATTTAATTCTGATTGAAAAAGATTTGCCACTCTGGAAATACATGTCAAAAGACAATCTCTTTAACTGGACTTTAAATGGTAGTTTGTAAAGCCAATGAGAACTTGATGAATGAAGTTTCGTGGGGTCAAAGATGAGAAAAACCACTGCTGGGGTGTACAAAACTTGAAACTGCTGAAACCAGTGTGCAGAGTGGACATTTTTATTTTTCTGATGTCAATTTCTTAACTTACTTAGCAACGCAAGATGGCTATGGTTCATGTTTCTTATTTATAAATGCTTGCCTGAAAGTTCTTTATTGCTTCTGGCTTTGGTTCAAGCCTCAATCTTTTCTTCAATCTCAACTTGCAAGAAAGCTTGTAAGCTAATTACTAATTTATCAAGAATCTTTCAGACACTTTTAAGTAGAAGATTTCTGACTCTGAGAATTGGCTAATTGCTGTAATTGCTATGATGGGCTTTAGAATTGAATTTAGGTGCTGATAAAATTTTATGAAATGCATGGGATAGTTGGTGAATTTGGACCTGCAATTAAGTGCCCTGCCCCTCATAGTAAATGCTTTGGTTGATTCTTCCTTGTTGCATGTAGTGGTGCTTGTATTATTTGAGCCTAATCTCTTGGTGTGCCAACCTTTCAACTTCTGAGGAGGCTATAAAGTAATGCCCCTTCAGCTTGCATCTGGTATTACGTCTTCATGATTTTTCCATTGACATGTAAATTCTTTATATCAGTTTAGCAGAAGCACTTCATATGCAACCTCCAGTGATGCCAGAAGATGGTCATACAACTAGGCTTACTAGCGGAGAGGACATTTCATCGCCTGCTGCAGGGAAAGATTCTTCTGTCCTCGAAGCTTTGTGGGATGATGAAGATACTAGAGCCTTCTATGAATGCTTACCGGATCTCAGGTTTGCTGTAGCAAGACAATCTGTCAATCCAGTTAAAAAAAATGGTGTCAGTCGTTACAGATGCATTTTCTTATTAAATTTGATTCTGGCTACCTTATATACAAAATTTGCTAGCTTGAAATTTAAGTTGGATTTTTATGCGTTCCTTTTAGAGCATTTGTTCCAGCAGTGTTATTGGGAGAGGTAGAACCCAAAGCGAATGATCATTCTGTGAAGACTCAAGATCAACAAAGTGTAAGGAATTAAAACTCAGATGTTTTATTAGGGCTTTGGTTGTTCCCAACTTAACTTTGAAATTATGACAAAAAATGGTAAAGAACTTGTGCTAACTTTTGTGTAAATTTTTATTAGTAGCTTGTGAATTATGGTGATCATTTTGCAGTTCTCGTTAAAGCTGGCTTACTTTGTGGTTAAATCTGTTGTATTGTGATTTATGCTAGTAAAGCCTTTTGTGGGCCTTTCCGCCCCCCTCCTCTTCTCTGAAGTGAGCTTCTTCTTGTTTCTAAACTTAAATGTATTCCGGCACTTTCAATCAATGACAGATATAATTCCTTCAAAATATAAGCATTTTGAGTTGTATTTGTTCTTATCTAGGGTTGGTTTGGTGTTCTTTTGTGAAACATGTTACTTCTACCCTCAACATGAAAGCAGTTTATGATTATCTTTTTAATGATGTCTCTATTTATTTTAAGGAGCTGGCACCTGAATCGGACCAAGGCCAATCCACCCAAGACATGGCAGAGGTTACTGCAGAGTCTGGCACTTTGCAGGAGGGAAAAAGTACGGAGAAAGGAAAGGATAAGGAAGAGAAAGATAAAGAGAAAGTAAAAGATCCTGAAAAAGAGAAAGGCAAGGAAAAAGATGCGGAGAGAAAAGGAGAAAATGAGAAGGAGAAACTCAAAAGTCTTGAAGGGACTAATCTGGATGCTCTGTTACAGAGGCTCCCTGGTTGCGTCAGCCGTGACCTAATTGATCAATTGACTGTAATCACACCGCTCTGAAGATAAAATGATTTTCAGCTATTCACCTTTACCCTAAAGATCTCATTGCTGTGTGTTTTTGTGAATATTCTGTTTCAGGTAGAGTTTTGTTATTTTAATTCAAAGTCAAATCGGAAAAAGCTTGTGAGGGCATTATTTAATGTACCCAGGACATCTCTGGAACTGCTACCATACTACTCACGCATGGTTGCCACTCTCTCAACTTGCATGAAGGATGTATCTTTCATGCTCTTACAGTTGTTAGAGGAGGAGTTCAATTTCTTAATCAATAAAAAGGTCTGTTTTTGACGTGTTTCATTGAAGAATGGCTTGTTATTCTTGTCAATGTTCTTTTACTTGCCTTTTCAATTTCAATCTGTAAATATTATGATTGAAGTTTCAAATTGTAAATTTTCTACAGGACCAAATGAACATTGAAACGAAGATCAGAAATATTAGATTTATTGGAGAGCTATGCAAGTTCAGAATTGCACCAGCAAGCACTGTTTTTAGTTGCTTGAAGGTATGTGTAGTGGCTTACTCATTTATTGTTTTTCTTTTAATTGGCTTCTACTCTGTTGCCTATTGAGCCTTTGTTGTAGCTAGATGGGTTGGCTACGTGAGTCTTCCTGCACAATTCTGCTTTTAGCAAGACATACTTTTTATCAATTCCCAGGAAATTAATCCATGTTGTCAATCTTCCTCTTCCCTTGGCAACAGTATCTTCTGTTAGTTCTCCAAATCAATTTTTATGCTTAGATAGGTCTTCCTTTTTTTTCTTGTTTACCTTGCTGGAGTTCCTATGAAAATTTCCATTTGCTTTTGATGCCTTTTGGTTTAGGAAGACAGGAAGAACCAGGGACATGATACATAATGTAGCAAATTTTTTACATTACAATCAATGCAGTTAATTTTTGAACCCTCATTTTTCTTTCTTTTTAATATCATTATTGCTATTTGATTTTGATAGAAGACGAATTTAAACTAGTATATGGTCTGTTGGGATCTGAGATGGCACACTTTCATCATGTTTCATTTTGCTGGACTATGTGCTTCTACATCTATGCTTTTGTTTCCTACAGGCTTGTTTGGATGATTTCACTCACCATAACATTGATGTTGCTTGCAATCTTCTTGAGACATGTGGCCGTTTTCTGTATCGTTCTCCTGAAACTACTGTGCGCATGGCTAATATGTTGGAGATACTTATGCGCTTGAAAAATGTCAAAAATTTGGATCCTCGGCATAGCACCCTTGTAGAAAATGCTTACTATCTGTGCAAACCACCTGAAAGGTCTGCACGAGTGTCTAAAGTCCGTCCTCCCTTGTATCAGGTGTGAACCATTTTACAGCACCATTTTTTCAACTGTTTTTACTTTAGATATGTTTAATAAATGTTTTCTCTATGCAGTATATCAGAAAATTACTATTCTCCGATCTAGACAAGTCTTCTATTGAGCATGTGCTCAGGCAACTTCGTAAATTACCATGGAGTGAATGTGAGGCATACCTTTTAAAGTGCTTTATGAAGGTTCATAAAGGGAAGTATGGTCAAATTCACTTGATTGCTTCTCTCACTGCTGGCTTGAGCCGTTATCATGATGAATTTGCAGTGTCGGTTGTTGACGAGGTTTGTTTCTTTCATGTTGGAAATTCGAGGAGTTAATATTTTATTGTTCCTTGAAAAGATAATATCGTGATTTTCTTTTCTCCCATTTTTGTGTGATGGCCAGTTGGCTTTTTATATTTTTTCTGATTGCAGTTTAGGATTTGCAAGCTGCACCATTCAGATGTTTTATTGTGGAAAATATCCCCCCCACCCCCAAATAAAATGGATTTTCTTTAGTTATAACAAACAAAAATTTAAATTCTATTAGTTTTGTTTTTTAGAATTTAAGACCAATAAATATCTAAAAAGGAGAATAATTTTGAATATGGATAGTCACTGAGTGGAACTTTTATCAGAAGCAATTTTGCTCAATGAAGTGAGAGTTTTGGCTTCTCATGTAGAGAATCTTGTTTTCTGAGATTTAGGTTAGTTACAGAACTAACAGAATTGCCATAATGAAGTGAGATTTTGAATATGGGTTAGTTACAGATGACTTGCCATAATGGTTTTAGGGATACTTTTAATAAAGATATTACAACAGATGGGTGGCAGGTGTTCTAGTAGATGCTTACATCCTTGTTTGCTTACAATTTAAAAAAGACAATGGCTAACTTTTGTATTAGTAGATGTTACCCTTGTCCCATAGATTTCATTTTTCTCCTGTTGGGTTGATTGTCATCAGACTGTATTTTTTATGCTTCATCATGTGATCAATCGGAGCATTGTGATTGGGAGACACCTTAAAAATGCTTTTGCCAAAATCTTCCCCTCTAAAATCAATCTTTTTCCCCTCATTTTCCTTAAGATTCCTTCTTGACAGGGTACTGGGGACATCCTGATTTGAATTGTCGCCTTTTCTTTGCTTTGACTCTTGCTTTTTCTTTCTATTGATTACTTCTTGACTATTAGCTATTCGTGCCACCATTAGTTTAGCCCATCTGAATCAGCAAGTAGTTTTTGACCTTAAAACAATTTTTTCTACAGTCCCCACTCTTGAATAAATTGTGGACAGCTTTCTAAATTTGTCTTGTCTCACATGTCATTGATGTTTTTAAGATGTGGAATGTTCTGAATCCTCATTTGCCAGCATCTTTGGCCATGTGTATATTGGCATGCAGTCTAACATGCAAAGTTTGCACATGTGAGGACGTGAATGTGTGTAGTGGGCCTTTTAATGGAACTGTAACAGTTTACTTTTGGCTTACAGGTTTTGGAGGAGATTAGGCTTGGGCTTGAATTAAATGACTATGGGATGCAGCAAAGGCGCATAGCCCACATGCGATTCTTGGGGGAACTATACAATTATGAACATGTGGATTCTTCTGTGATTTTTGAGACTCTCAACTTGATCCTTGTCTTTGGTCATGACACTCCGGAGGTATGAAATGTAATAAATTCATTGTTAGATATAACTAAGGCCTTAAAAGAGGACGTCTGATCAAGCGTATGCATGAATAATTCCTAAAGGTTTATCTTTGATGAAAGACATGATTTAAAAACTCATTATTGTCTGACAACTGATCATCTGACCAGTTGTTTATTAGGAATCATACAAAATGCAAACGAATTAACATATGTATCTGCTCCACTTGTTATTAATCATATCATATGCTATAGACTGCATATTCAGAAAAAGTTCTGGGTGAGAAATTGACAGCATTTATATATGAAGCATCTGAAATTTTATAACTTCTGGTACCAGTGTCAGGTGGTAATATATTGCCTTCTCTTTTTAATCCCTTTTTGTGGTGAACTTTATGTTCTAGTTTTTGTTGCTTATATGATAATTTGCTTGCTTTATGATATGCTGTTGATTGTTCATGCTACTAGCAAGACGTGCTAGATCCACCAGAGGACTGTTTCCGCATCAGGATGGTTATCATTCTTCTGGAGACTTGCGGACACTACTTTGACCGAGGCTCTTCTAAGAGGAAACTTGATCGATTTTTAATACACTTTCAGAGGTATATTCTCAGCAAAGGTGCACTACCTCTTGATGTTGAATTTGACTTACAGGTCAGTTGCACAGATCTTGTTATGCTCACTTACTTTCTTAATTAACTGTAAGGTCTGTCTCTACTGTAAGAGGATTGGAGTTTAGAATTTGTTAAATTGTTTTTACTATATTGTGGAATGGTGAAGTATGTCTTTTGGTTTAAGGAGATGCTGCTCGATAAGTAATACAGGAATATTCTTACATGTGGTGCAGGTAGGGAGCATAAATGCTTTGTGCAGTCTGCTTTAATTCGACACAAGTCGGGACGACCATTAAGATATTATGAACAGTAATATAATATGGATTCTTGTTGAATATAAGAGTGATACAGACTCAAAAAATGTGATAAAACATTATATCACAGAAATACACGTCATTTTCTTCAGGGGACTTTGCACTTAGAACTAGTTGCATCCTATGTATGAATATGAATTTTCAACTTTGCTTTTGCAATTGTGCAATATTAGACATACCTAGATATGCTTTCTTTCAGAAAAATACACTAAGTGAGAAAGAATCAACATATGACTGTAATTCTCTAACTTCTGCTTTAATTGAAAAGAAAGGAAAGTATTCTGCTTTGAATGTAACATCTTTGAAACAAAACAATAGGTTAGAAATTAATCAGGCAAGGCTGCTGGTTAATCAAGGTGCCACTTGGTTAGGACATTGACTATCATCTCTAAATTGTAAATGCAACTGAATAGAGTTTTAATTAGATTCTTGCAAGGAACTTCAGCTTGAGCTTGGAAAGAGAATTGTCTTTTTATTCCATTTTATTTGATTGATAGTTTGATTGCAGTTTTTCTTGCATAATTGTGTTATGAATTTTATTTGTTTTTTGGAGTTATTTCTATGTGCTTATAAAGTTGATTTAAATATCTTCACCATCCCTGTTTATTCAATGCACTGTGCTCATACATTGAAGCGTTTGCAGGACTTATTTGTGGAATTACGTCCAAATATGATACGATATACATCCATTGAAGAAGTTAATGCTGCTCTTATAGAACATGAGGAGAATGAACGTATTGTCTCCACCGACAAGGCCAATAGTGAAAAGCACTCTGACATTGATAAACGATTGAGTAGGACTACTTCCAGTATCATATCTACCAATGGACAAAGAACCACGAATGGGAATGAGGAAAATGGATTGCATGACATTGGTGGCAGTGACACTGATTCAGGCAGTGGCACCATTGACCAGGATGGACATGATGAAGAAGAGTTAGATGAAGAGAATCATGATGATAGGTGTGACACGGAAGATGAGGATGATGGTGGGGGTGGACCTGCTTCTGATGAGGATGATGAAGTCCACGTCAGACAAAAGTTTGCAGAGGCGGACCCTCATGAAGTAGCTAGTTTTGAGCAGGAGCTGAGGGCTGTAATGCAGGCAAGATACAAATTATTGCTGTTTTTTGCTCACAGTTGCATGTGCCACTCTCTCAATAGTGAATACAATATACATAGGCACTTGTACACTCCCACAGTGTGCCTGATACATGTGTGAAAAATTATATTTGGGGGTTTGAAACGATTCTTAAACTTTCTGATGGTAAGTAGTCTATAATTTGTATTGTGTGTCTACATTTTAATGAGGCCAATTACATAATTTTGCTGATGAAATTTTGATAGCTGCCATTGCAAATAATTGATTCTGGAATTGAGCTTCAATAATTGCCAGAAACTTTAATGGGTAACCTCGTAACACCTGTTATTTCAATTGCAAGTGCAGGAGAGCATGGAGCAACGCAGGCAGGAACTCCGTGGTCGGCCAGCATTAAATATGGTGATACCCATGAACTTGTTTGAGGGGCCCCCTAGGGATCATCATGGAAGGGGGGTTGGAGGGGAAAGTGGTGACGAGGATGAGGGGGCTGGAGGAAACAAGGATGTTCAGGTGAAAGTTCTTGTGAAGCGTGGGAATAAGCAACAAACAAAGCAGATGTACATTCCTAGGGATTGCTCTCTTGTGCAGAGCACGAAACAGAAAGAAGCAGCTGAGTTTGAAGAGAAACGAGACATCAAGAGACTGGTGTTGGAGTATAATGATAGAGAAGAGGAGGAGAATAACGGGTTGGGGAATCAGACATTGAATTGGATGCCAGGTGGTACCAGCAGAGTTACCAGCCGCAGCAGCACATGGGAAGGAAGTAGAGGAAGAGGTGCTGGGTCACGTTATGGGTATTATCATCATTCAGGCAGTGGACTCTATCATGGCAGAAGAAGGTGATTGTTTTGAGAGGAAATGAAATGTTTGACTTGCTGCCACTTCTATTAGACAAGGCAGTGGATTCGATTGCAGAAAAAAAGGATCTTTAACAACAGAAGAAATTAATTACAGGTTTTTTTTTATTTGGAAATATAGATCAACATCAATTATCCCGCTGTGATTGATCAGGGTGCAGTATGCCTTGAGGTCGATTCTGAAAGATATTGCAAATCTTGGCATTCATTCTCAATCACGAGGTACAGAAGCCATCCCTTATAGCAGGAAGAATTCCGTTCCCCTCTGTTGATAAATCGGCAGGTTGATATCTGAAGTTTTGTCGTCCAGAGTGTGTCGAATGCAGAACTAAGTTGTACATAGAATTGTTTATGCATGCTTGCAGTGTGATCATTCTGAAACATATACGGGGTGTGGTTGTAATTAAAATTGTGTGCATATTCCTAATTGGTTATGTCTGTTGCGTCCGTTGTTTAACATGTGAAGGTTTGCCTCATGTCGTGTCTAATATTTTCAGGTCGTGCTTCTAGCTTGTGGTAATGGTGTAGGCTGCCCCAGTATTGCTGACACGGTAAATGATAAAGAACGTCATACCATAGATTTACTCTAGTGGAGTTTTGATTTCCTCAGAGATGAACTCCTGAACCATTTTGTACGTCTTCCAAGATCCTAAGTACATATTTTTTTTCGTCTCCTGTTTTTCTCGAATGGTCAGGAACTAGGTATGCAATTTAACGAAAGCATGTGTGGCCTCCCAGTTATTTTGGGCTTTATCACTC
This sequence comes from Populus trichocarpa, assembly GCF_000002775.5. NCBI lineage: Eukaryota > Viridiplantae > Streptophyta > Magnoliopsida > Malpighiales > Salicaceae > Populus > Populus trichocarpa. The sequence goes on from NC_037294.2 coordinate 20,332,979, forward strand.
CAGCCCATAGATACAGATTATTGACAAAGTGGACAGAAAAATTATCTTGGGATTTGGTAACTGATTTAAAACCTAACCCCACACAGTGAGTTGACCCATGACTTGGGTGGGTGACTTGAGATTTATGCTAGACTAGGTTTTAAAAAAAAGAGGAGAATGACCTTTCTTAAAGGGTTGATTCATGACTTGGTAATTTAGGATTTAGATTAGATTGAGTTTTAAAAAAAGAAGAGAGCTTATTCAGTACGACATGGTTAAAAACTTGGATTGACAAGTGATGTGGTCAGTTCAAAAAACCCCATCAAAAATTTGTTGATTTTTTTAATAAAAAAAATGATAATATCTTAATTTTTTTAATATCCTAATTAAAAAATATAGTTTTTAGTAGTAAAATATACCGCCCCAGTTAAAAAAAAAAAAAAAAAAAAAAGGGGGAAAGATAGGTGATTAATTAGATAAATGTGAAACACGCAATTAGATGACCAAGCCAGTAAACGTGATATTTTTTCGAATTTGGTATGCTTGGTCGTCTGATACTGAAAGCTTGTTGCTGGCAGCAGATTCGAGGAGATATTGTCATGGAGTTTGTAATGGAAATGCGATGCTAATACCACACTAGTAAAGAAACTGGCGGACAAACTTGGGAACCCAACATAATAGTGGTATCTAATTCATCGTCTTTACCCCACATTTTTATTCGTTTCTTCCTTTTAAGCAGGATCTAAGGCAAAGGACAATCAGATCTAAGGCGAGGACAATCAGATACCAAAACTCATTCTCGTTCTTTATATATTTCATGCCATTTTGGTTCTCTTTTTTTCAAAAATTATATATATAAACCCTCAAGCACTCCTCCCTAGGGCGATCACCTAATACCTAATACGTAGCCTGATGCAGCTGGGGCCTTGGAGCAATCAATCGTTGCCTGCCAAAAACGCCACTCGGGTTGACCGCAATAAAAGCAATTGGAACTACTAGAATACTCCTGACAGTATTCTTAAACATGAGGTACGTGTATGTCTAAGAAGCCTTTTCGAAGGTTACAATGTTTCGTTTATTATAGCATATAATAAAAAAATTATCCAGTTTGTGATCTGTAAAATATTCCCATTGGAACATCCCGGATTAAAGTATTTCCTTAAATGGTAGTTTGCTGCTGACATTTCCAGGGTAGTTTTTTGCTCAGAATGGAACAAGATATGTTCCTTTAAAAAGTGAAAGCAATAAGAGTTTTCTTGCTAGGAATTTGGTTCTCCAGTACTCTTTGTCACTAAAACCATTATCAGAATACATCATTGGAACGCATTATTCTAGTTTGAGAATTGCGTGCCTCTTCTCTTTCTTCTTCAACAGTAGTTCCCCGTATATTTTCAGCGTAATTATGGGACAGCTCGACCTGCGGGTCCACCTCAAACCAGTTGGTGCTCGACCTAGTAGAGTAGATCCATTTTTTAGGGTGGGAGACAGGGGGGGTACCATGCCATTCGAAGTTGTTATAGAGTGATCTTATTTTTGTGCCCTTTCAAAGGTATTGGTCATCTATATCGCGAAATCCAGATACGCCTGGAAACGTCCTGTCATGGTCGATAATTTGATTGACAGAATGTTGAATAACCTAGTTTATCGATTATAGGGTAATAATTAATTTTATCATCTATCAGGAGATATGCTAATTAGCATCTGTTTCTGTTTTCTATACTCTAAATCCTTGTTCTTGCGAAAAACAAAGACATTTTAAGACCAAAGGCATCGAAGAAAGCGCTACCGGATCAAAGGGATTGGTAGCTTTCCTTTTTTTACAGAAAAATGTTACTCTGGATTAACGGGATTGGTTGAATTGGGGTGCTTGTTGGACGAATAGGTGATCACTTGTAAATCTTTGATTTTAGCATAAATGGCATTTGTTTGAGTATATCTGGTGAAGGTCGGCTTAGTTTTGGTGCACTGAATATATATATATATATATATATATATATATATATATGATCACCTCGTTTTCCATGTGATCAACGCTATTTCATTTCATGTGATCGTTTCTCATCTCTACCATGAGGGAAAAGACAGTCTAATCGTGTAAATCATGGGTGTTTGATACAATTATAAAATAAACTAGGAGAGATTAAGGGGATCGGAACCTTGAATTACGTGTTGCCTTATTCAATGCCGACGAAGAATTTTTAATTCTAAAATAGAAGTGATGAGCAAGAAAAGGTGAAAAACTGAAGAACAACAAAACGGAGTCAAAGATACGGTAGCACCTATCTGAGATTTCATGAAATTAGGGTGTGAAGACAAATCATTAGCTAACCTCCCGTGGGTTTCTATATTGATGATATGATATGATATGTGTCTAACTTATAAATCAACTAAAGAATTTTATTTTCATCGGTATTAATATTCTACAAGTCTGATTTTTTATATATATATATATATATATATAAACTATCCTTGAAGAAACCATTGATGTGGATATTATCTGCAAGAGAAATATAGTAGAAAATAGGGCACGCATGTGTTTACTATTAATATATGTAAATTACCAATTACTATTAATTATATTTTTAAATAAAATTCAACGAATTAGATTTCAAGGAAAGCAGAAAATAAATGAGAAAATAGGGCACGCACGTGTTTTAAATCGAAGATAATTAAAGTGCAGACAAAATTTTCATCATTTACAAGAAATCATCTTGGATTCTTGAGAGCAACGTTGAAGTATATGTGGCTATATATGTTTGTGATGAGGAGAGTCCCCATGCCTTGATCCAGACCGAAATCTCTCGAATCATATTGTCTCTAGCTAGTAATCGTGCTCGAATCTCCTGAAAATACTCTCCTATTGTAGGCACCGTCATCGGTGAATTGTTACTCGGAAGATCAGGCAAAGCAGGAGGACCTCGTTTTTTTCATGTTTTGTACGTGGAAAAATTAATTATGCTGTGTATTCATGCCAAAACACATGTAGCACATGCTAGCTAAGACTAATTTCTAGCTCTTTTATGCTCTGGTAAAATACGCTGCGCAAGTCTTGACATGTACTGCCGTGGGTAGGTTGAAATTCACCGAACCATTGTTCATCGACGAAAAATGCCATGAAAAGTAGCTCAGTACTCATAAAAGAAATTAAATTGAAATAAATATTTTTTTTAATGCCAGCCATGATCGATAATACCTTGATTTTTATATTATTATTCACAGAAGCAATCAGTAAATTTAATTTAATTTTCTCTTGTACAATACAATACACCTTAATGTTATCCTCCTCGACAATACATTTCCAGACACTGTAAGAATCACCATTGACATTAAACTCTACAGACTTCAGGCTATCTTTCTTAACACCCTTCTATTTTTACAAAAATAATATTCATTATTCACCCCCTCTTTATTATTCTTCTTTTTTAAAAATCACTGTATCATGCTGTCTGTTTTTCGCCACCTCCGAACCAAAAACTCTCTGAATGATTTCACTCGGGCAACCAAAAAGTCTAACCAAATCACTGTTTAATAGCAATGATTTGATATAATTATGCTTGATTTCCCCTTTAATATTTAGTAATTACTTGCTGCCGCTCTTTTTTCTCTCCTCTCGAACCTCGTGAAACCATCCTCTTCTAGAGAAATTAGTCTTCGCCTGCACATGTTACTTCGCAGTGCCATCGTTATCAGCCAGCATGTTAACAGTAGCAAACGGACGGCTCATGTCGAGTGTGTATCTATACGTGTACGGTTGGAAATTAAGAAAACGTGCAACGAAAATGAAAGGGAGGGCGTTTTGGTAAATAAGAGCCAAGATTTGACCAAAAAGTTACCAGTATAGGCTAGGGCTTTGGTACGAAAGGAGAAGGAGAGGCCACGTCACTCAACATCCTTTTAAACCTCGTACCCTTGCCGACAAGTACACAAAATACATTGGTCTCTCATCTAATTTCACCATCTAACATCCGCACCAAATAAATATTATAATCAACCAATCATGTAATACCATGTAGCAACAAACATGATGATGCTATAATAATCCAATGTAGCTTTAATAATACCAACGCTTAACCCACTTCGTGCCCAAGAAACGTTTTTTTTTTTTTTTATTTCCTCTTTCTTGAGAAGATACGATAGGAGACAGGTGATGGATAAGACTTCACGGCTTTGCCTGTCTTGGGCCCGTCTAGCTTTTTGTCACCCCTTGTTGCCTTTGTGATCGAATTCATGCATTTAAAGGATGCCAGACTTCATTTAGCTCGAAATCAATAGCAATAATAATAATAATTAAAAAAAAAAACTAGGTGTGGATTGTGAAATGATTAATTAGAGTCCAGCAGTAGTGTTGATAATAAATTTGGAGATATTATAACTTGTTTATTATTTTGATATATTTTTAAGAAAAAAATATTTTGAAAAATAACCCTAATCATACTATTCAATAAACTCTAAATATGATTGTCACCCTAAAATCAAACCGTGGCCGTACATGATCACATGTGGTAAATATTCACAAGGTTACTGCTTTGTGAAGATTTACAGCTCCAGTTATTTTGACCACAATGCAAAAAGGTCAAAGGCAGAAATTAAGCCGGTGTGGGGTCCATTTGTAATGTTTTTAATTTTCTCGTAAACTTTTGATTTTTTGTTTTTTGTTTAGTCAAATTCATCTCCGTATTGAAGTGATCAAGTATTGAAAGAAAAAAGAAAAAGGAAAAAAGAAAAAGGAAAAAGGAAAAAGGAAAACACCTTTTGATCTAGGATAAGTGTTTCCTTGTTAGCCATCAACGTTGATATCATTGCTGTACTTTGCCTTCTCATGTCCTCTGGGAAATCGATTGTCGAATACCACAAGTAAAGATCACGACACGTTATCCCTAGTTTTCTCCGCGCAATATTTCTTTTTCCTTGATAAATTAAAGCTCCAAATCCTAACATCGAAGCATGCTAGATGCGGTCCAAAAACTCCTTGATATTTGTGTATTTTTATTTGTCAAGTGCAAGATTTTACTGATTTTAAATATTAATCTAGACTTGATATAAAAAAAAATGAAACTATAACATGATCATGACGACAACACTATGACACGTGGTATTGTTTTCGTATCTTTATACCATTATAATCGCTGACAAATTCCAATGTTTCCTTGTGATTTTATTCAATTTTTAAGGAAATATTAATTAAAATACCCATGAAGTTAGTTTTTAGTGTAGATAAAAAGGGATTAACTACACTACAAGACGTGCTCGTAAATACAAAATTGAAATTTATTTGGATTTGGAGTGTACAGGCAATTTGTATTATTCTGATTAAATTAAAAACAAAATAGCTTTAACTGAAAATGAATTTAGTTGATATGCTATGATTGATATTTTAGCCCTTTTGTTAGCTATTAAAGACTAGCTTATAGTTGGCGTCACTGTGCATGCCAGGTAATTATTTATTTATTTATTTTTGTTAACATGACAAAAATAATTTAAATCTCATATAGAACTAATCAAAATTATTATTAAATGTAATTAGACAAATTAATCTGAAAATATCAAAAAAATAATTATATTGAAGTTATTTTAATATGATCTAGTTAACCTGATTGGTTTTAAAACAACCTAGTTAACAAATAAAAAAAATATAATGATAAAATTGAAAAAACAAATTACAATCAATCAAAAACCCTCCCCAACCTAACTCCTTGCTCAATTAAGAAACCTAGTGTATTGGTAAAAACAAAACGTATAAAGTTGCAAGAAAATAATTAAACTGGTAGAAAATAAACTATTTTTATCAATTTCTTATATAACTCGAGTTTAAAAATAATATATACAACAGTCTTCTGGATGTAAATTAGTTATATGACAGGTTTAAAAGCATCTTCAATCACTGTTAAAAAAAAATAAAGATTAAATAGAAAAAAAATGAAATCAAAAGTGGAAAAAAGAAAAAAAAAAGAGTAAAAAAAAAACATATGAAATTAAAAAAAAATAATAAAAAAAACAATAAAGTGAGAAATTAGAAAAGAAAGGGACAGCGAATCACCTTGATTATTTTAGTACATGGAGGAATTATTTTTTATAATGAAATACACAAAAGTCTCGCAATTTTTTTTTTATGTTTAAATATACATATTAACATAAATCTATTAATAAACATGAAAAACACCATTAGTCTCTCTAATCACGTGGTTTTTTAGCAGAATTAATCATATAACAAGGTATATGATATTCACGTGTTTCCGAGGTTACTCCATCAATTATTTTGACCAAAATGCAAAAAAGTTAGAGGTGGAAGGTAGGTGTCGGATCCAGTTGTAATATTTTTCTTTTTCTCGTACGCTTCTGATTTTTTGTTTTTTTTCTTTTAGTCAAATCCATCTCCGCTTTGAAGTGGTCAAATACTGGAAAAAAAAAAAATATATATATATATATATATATATATATTGATCTAGGATAAGTGTTTCCTTGTTAACCATTAACGTTGGTATCGTCGTTGTACTTTGCTTTCCCATGTTCTCTCAGGAATTGATTGTCTAAATCTAACACCACAAGTAAAGATCATTACACGTTAGATCTAGCTCTCTCCACTCAGAATTATTTGCTGTTGTTCAAAGGAATTAATTAATGCTCCAATTTTTATTTTTTTTATTATTAACGTGGGTGAGTGTTCGGGTCAGCTTGGACGCATCTCAATTAATTTCATGGACTCTAAAATTAACGACTATATAAGCCTACAGTGGCCGTCATATTAACAACCATAGAGCTCGAACCTGATACCACAAAAAAACAAACATTTTAATTCCAAACTTTTATTATTGGGTCACCTGCTACCTGCTAGATGAGTAATGCTCAAATTCTCAACATCAAATGATGCGGGACGTGGTACAAAAATTTCTTAATATTTATGGTTTATTTTTTATAATAAAAGGTGCTAGATGCGACTGGTTTTAAACTTGAATCTAGACCTGAAATAAAAAATTAAAAGTATATGATATAATTGTGGAATGCAAGACTATATTATAAGATATTATTTCCATACTCTTATACCATTACATTAGCTTACAGATTACAATGTTCTTCTCAATTTCCTTGATTTTTCAATAAATATTAAAGTACTTATTAAATTCTTAATTTTGATTTATAGGAACTAACTACATCACAGGACATGCTCGTCACCGTATTTTTTAATCTTAAAAAAAGTATATAGTGATTTAATACGATAACCTAAGAGATCTTCAATCACTGTAACTTGACCTCGATACTCAATTATGTAACCGGGGACATGAATTATTTTATTCAATATTTAATCACGATGAAATATAAATATCAATTAAATAAGAGCGTCCTGATCTAAGCAGTGACATAATCGAGTGTGGGTGGTGCACGTGCGATTTTACTGCACGGGAGCATCTCTGAACAGCCCACCACGCAAAAAACAAACGGCTTTATGAAGAGCGCGTGGGAGTAGAGACCCTAACTCTCGTGTGGCGACCGTAATGGCCCACCGCACCTTATCTTGGTTGGGGAAGTGATTGGCTTACGTGGAAGACAATGACTGGGCAGTGATCATTTATTGAGCATTCCACGTTTATTTATTTATTTATTCGGGAAAATACTACCTTTCATGAGTAGACGAAGTTCATCTTATATGAATGTTAAGAGTGTGTTTGATAATATGGTTGTAGTTGTTTTTTAAATAATTTTTTATGTTAAAATACATGTTAATGATATTTTTTTATTTTTTAAAAATTATTTTTGACATCAGCACATCAAAAAGATCCAAAATATACAAATCATATTAAATTTTAGTAAAAAAAAAAAATTTCAAAATTTTTGGGAACGCAGCCGCAGCCGCAGCCGCGTTCCCAAACGTTCTATAAGTGAATTATTTTTACTTGCGGTAGAAAATTTATTTTTACAGCTTCTTCTTGATTTTAGATTTTAAAATCACCATGAAAGAAAAAAAAATTGATATCAGATCCACATGTAGACATCAAAGAAGCCAGAGGATGAGTGCATTATAATTTTATAATTATCCATGTCAAGTGAAAGGAAAGGCAGCAATCTTAATTGCAAAGTGTTATGATAACTTTTATATTTGGTACATGTAGCTTTCATTCATTATGTGCCCATCACATCTCCTAAAGTAAACACCTTGGCTAGAATTGTATAAATCATTTTTTTTCCCTTTTCTCAACCTAGTCAAGATATCGCCAACTAATTTTCTTTTATATATATATATATATATATATATATATATATATATATAATCATTCTAGGGTAGTTTATTCAAAACGCATCAAAGTTTCAGGAATAAAATGTATATTTTTAAAGATTTCATATTACTTACAATATCATATCTATATCCAGGGGAGAGGTAGACAAGCAGGGTCCCGGTACCAGTAAAACATTTTTTTTTTATTTAGTATTTAAATATGGAATATATAATATTTTTATTTTAAATAAATAGGTTTTTTAATAATATAACCTATTATATTAATTTTTACCTCCCCTATCAACTACTGCCAGCTCTGCCCCTGTCTATATCTAGGTCAGTTTTTAAATGTTCATGGAATTACAAATCAGATTATCACAAGGTCGAGGATATCGAAAAATCAAGAATATGAAGTTTTATAACAGAAGGTTGTGATAAAAAGTAAATTGTTCAAACGATGAATCTTTGTTGATTTTTTTTTTTTAGTAAATGAAGTGGTGGTTGTGTGAACTGCAAGAGAGTGGCGTGGTGCTTTTAATGCAGTATGAAGCATTGATTTTAATCAGGCATCCGTCACATCTAATAAATATTACTGTTTTATTTTAATCAGAATTATAGAAGCATCAATTGATTAGAATTTCAGTAAAGAAAAATCGCAGGGTTGCAAGTTGCATATACTCAGCGAATGCGTGGGTTGGTAATATTTGTTTTTTTTAGCGTGTTTTTAAAATGTATTTTTTAAAAATAAAATATTAAATTAATATTTTTTTGTATTTTTTATTTGTTAATATAAAAAATAAAAATTCTAACGTATATTTCTTTAAAAAAGGAATCTAGCAAAAACAGGCAAAAAAAAAAAAAAAACCATAATGGTTTTTGAGAGCCAAATCACTATAAAATAATCTCTAAAAAATTCTCTTGATTCGACATGATTTCCTGGGAGACGTAGCGTGTAATACAGTAAAGGAGGCAGTTATAATTATAATCCATGCAAATTATTGAAAACAATAAACTCGTCACTCTAACTCCAAGCATTTCATGGAAATAAAGGGGTGATCCGTGATCCTCCCCCGCTAACCACAAAATCTTTTTGTTTTGATAAGAGCAAAACAAAATATATTTTATTAATTGATAATCACGGTCTCCTTCTTGAAAGGATACTAGGAGAGTTGTGGCTCGGGATTCGAACCAGGCGAGCAATACGACCCGAGACAGCAAGAAAATAAATTAAAAAAATCAACTTAAATCCCGCGAGCAGCCCTTCGATGCCCCCATTGATCAAATCTTGATAAAAATAAATCTGGTTGGTCAACGTGTAACTTTGTGATTCACGGCCATTAAAGCTTGTAGTTAGTCAAAGTGTCCTTGTCATGCCTTCCGAGTAAAGAGCGAGGTAATGCATCACTGCTATGTGAACATGCCCGAATAGTACACGGAGCTGGTGGCTTTTAATTTCATATAGAGGCAGAGCGGTCCCTTTTCGGGGCGGGGGTGGGACCCACGGTGTGTTCGGAATACAATAGATGTTGTTTTTAAGGTACTTGTTAAGGATTACCCCAAATAGGAAAGGTTCCGTCTTCCATGTGAGGAGATATGAAAGATTCTAGGCGTTTCTTGTCTTTTTAAGCCCAATCAACTATGTCCTACCAGAAGGGGAAAGTGGACGGTCCAGATTTGGTTGCGAGACTATTCACCCTTTTTGATTGATGTTTACGTGTCCGGGTTCCATTGTCGCTGTCACTGACGCCTGACAAGACCCCTCTCTCTCTCTCTCTGTGTCTTCATCTTCTCCTCTCCACACAATTGGTAGTTGGCTTCTCGTCGCTGGATTCACTAAAATATCCTCCCAACTCCCTTTCTCCTCTTCTCTGCTTTGTTCGTTCGTTTCACTAAAATCTCGTGTACGTGACCTTAACACCTTCTCCACCTTACAGAAATTATTAAAAAAAAAATAAAAATCTTTCGCCAGTTATTTAATGAAAAGATCGATTCATAATTTAGCACACAAACCTGCCCGCCACTGGTGCTTCGATAATCAACCACTCATCTGCATCTGACTATTATTATTATTATTATTACAATCATTTATTAGCATTATTCACATATACAACCCACCAGGCCAATGATTCTCAATCTTTCGTGATAATTTTTTTTATCATTATAAATATTGTTTTGCAAGTATAGTTGAGCGCTGGAGATGATTTCTCTTCTTCTTCTTCTTCTTTCTATTAAAGCACCGATACTTGGAGAGTTTCACAAAATGGCAAGGCAAGGTAGCTGGGAACCTTTGGCAAGGAAAAAAAAAAAGAGGAATCATAAGAGCTTCTCGGTTCCCATCCTTAAAATAAATGTGCGTGTGGGTAATTTCAAAGGGAGGAGATTTGTGGTCCAATGATGATAAAAACATTTGCCTTTTGAAGAAGAGAAGAGGCACTTCCTTGGATCATAGCTTTTACTAGTTATGGACTCATTAATGCCAACAAAAATTTGTGTAATAGGAAGACCTAATTGGGCATCAACTTGATTTAATTGCAACACGAGTTGAAAAAGGTGGTATTTAATCATAGCAAGAAGAGAAGGACTCGAATTGCAAGACCACGAAATCACAAAAAAAAAAAAAAACAAAACAAAAACAAAATATTTATATGTAGAGTACTCGAAGTCATGAAAGCAAGTCTTTTAACTCTTCAATCCGAATAACTATAAACCCAAAATTACATAAAGTATTGTGATGTAATTAATTATTATGATTTATGCCTCAATATTCCATTAAAATCACCAGGTAGATAGTGATCCAAAGTTTCACATCTAAATATGAAATAACTTAATATATATCTAAATGTGAAACAACAATCACTAATTAAATGATATCACTTGGACAGTCAAATAACTTGCTACGTTGAGTAACTGGCCGACCTACCTGATTAAGCAATAACATTTCTTTTCGTCACCAGTGATAGAAACCTAACCGATCGATGACATTTCAAGTGATATTTAGCATGATAACTTTAGAAAGCAGCATAAGACATGGAACAGAAAAGAATGGCACTTGCCTTGATGTAAATAGGTCTAAAGTCGATGAAAGTTACACAAAACTGCAAGAAATCATACACAAGCTGGAATAAAATTCCATACTTCTCCATATATTTGAAATTGAAAAAAAAAACATAAGAAAAATCTAAATCGTGGCATTATTAATTAGATTTCAAGCAAAAAAAAAAAAAAAGAGTGAGAAACCAAACATTACTATGCCTTAACCCCACACCTTTTAATATCATGAATGAACAAGTACTATTAGAGCCTTAGAGGGTTAGTTTCAAAACATGAAATGAAATAGCAGTACATCTATAAAAAGCGCTAATTAAAAATAGATGAAACTGATAAATAATCAAAGCTTTTTTTTAGAATTATAACTAAGAGCTTTGCCTGAATTTATTTTCCAGTGATTTTGTCCTCAATTTTGTACATGGCCTTGTAAATCAAAGTTCATGATGAGTGTGGAAAAGGTGCTACCATGAGTGAATTGGTGGTGAAGCTTGAGATGAGTGATCCTCATCGAATAAAAGAGAATGAAGGCATTAAAGTGACATCAAATCAAGGTGGTGATAGTCCCTGATCTAGAACAAAATGAGTGGATTGTGTCATTAATTTAATATAAATATTTCAGAGTTCATAAAGTTTTTTTTTTTATCAATAAAGTAAAATTACTAGTAGAAACACAATGGTTAACATCAATACGAATTTGTTTGGGAACGCGGTACAAATCATATTTTTAAAAAATTTTAAATTTATTTTTGCTAAAATTTAATATGTTTTGTATGTTTTAGATCGTTTCGATGTGTTGATGTTAAAAATAATTTTTTTTTTTTTTTAAAAAAATCATTGACTTGTATTTCAGCATGAAAAGTTATTTGAAAAGCAACCGCAACCACATTGCCAAATACTATTCATTAAGCCATTAAATTACATAATTCTCAATGCTTTCCCCCCTTCAAGAAAAAAACTAAATATTAATATGAGTGCTCAAGCTAATGAAATCTTTGATCTCAGAGATAATGGTAATTCCTATAAAACAAGGGCCTCTACATTTAACTAATATGAGTGTCATTTACAAATGTAATAACTTTTTTTTTTGTGCTTTTTTAAAAATATGTTTATCCTGAAAGAATTATAAATTAATATTTTTTATTGTTTTTCAATTAATTTTAATGTATGTTATTAAAAGAATTAATATGTTTTTAAGAAAAAAAACACTTTTATGAATGTTTTTTTTTCCTCTTAATTTATTTACTGTCACGTGGTTATCTCGTGAAAAAAAGCCGGATAAATTTATTAAACAGTAATCGAATTGGTTGAAACTCGTATATACTTAGTAACACGTCATGGATCAACAAAGAATATTTATGTAATAGTATGAATATTTTTTTTTCCCTCTATTTACTGTCACGTGGTATTCGTCTATTTACTGTCACGTTTTTAAATCAATCACTTCATTTTATCATATCCATTACAAGACAAAAACATTTATGAAAATCTCAATCTTTGCTTCTTAGATAGCATTTGTTTGTGGGTTTGATCGTGATTTTCAAAGTTTTTTATTTTTTTTAATGTTTTTTTTTATTTTAATATGCTAATATTAAAAATAAAAAAATAATTTTTAAAAACAATAAGTATTACTAGTAATATGCATCAATGGTTATAGCTAACACAATTTCAATGGGATAGAGTATACCAGCATTTGCTCTGACTGAGTGAACCGTCCGAGGACACGTAAGTCAAAGATTTTAAGGGACAAATCCGTATAATACTTTTCACGGTCGGTTTCTTCGTCTTTTTCCTAGCTTATCCTGGGCACCTTCCACTCCTCAGAAAGGCCACGACTGTTACTCCTTGTAATGTATAAAAAAATAAAAAAAATCAAGCAACGTAACAACATGGAGGCAAGCGATCCATCCAGTTATACACTAGCCTGTTGGCGTTCATAGATGGGGCACGTGACCGGTTCGTGCAAGTGCCTGCCCTACTCCACCACCCTGTCAAGGGTTATGCGAATTTAAATCTTCCTTCGCCAAGAATGGAATTGGAATAATTAATAGTAGCCTGACGCATGCATGCCGATATTTGTTTTCGAGGAGACATCCAAAAATACATGATAGAGATGTATGAGTGGGAGAGAGAATTAAAAAAAGACAGAAAAATAAAATATTTTTATAATTTTTTAGTGAATTTCAGTACTATTGACTTCTTCTTCTTCTTCTTCTTTTTTTGTGCCTGTCTCTCTCCTGTGTTATGATTTATTTTCCAACTTCAAGAGAATAATTTCTAACTAGATTTAATTTTTTCTCTTGGGAGTATATATTAAGTTTCAATATTGAAAAATGTAGGATGAAAACTTAAAGACGGAGACCTAACTCTTACTATACAGTTCAAGATCCATTAAATGTTATGATAAAATATAAATATTCATGCAGTACCCATCTTCCCCAGCTGCCCATTCTTGTTATTTTTATCCCTTATATTTATGGTAATTTTTTTTAATAATGTAAAACATTTTTACTGTGATTTTAGACTATAATTAACTTCTTTTGTGTTGATAAATCATATACTAGCTATATGATTTTAAAAACGAATAATTAAATTTCAATATAAAATGGATCGTTTATCATTTTCTCAAAAAGTGGGAGGATCGAGTTGTATTCTATCTTCTTACCTCCACACGGGATTCTGACGAGTCTCGTGTGGAAATGAAAGAGGACTAGGATCCTACATAAACAAACGTAAAAGATAAGGTATTTTATATTTGTACTTCAACCGCAATATTTTCCTTTTTAATCAGATTTGTCAATGACATTTGAAGCAAGTTTAAGAAAGAAGGGTTGTCTACTTCTTCCTGGTACACACATGGAAAACCTGTGGTCCCTTCGTGATATTTGTGGGACCCAGCTACCAAGACCAAACAACCACAGCCATTGGATTTATTGACGATTGTCTATAGATCATGATGTGGGGACCACTATTACTTGTACGTAACTACGTATGACAATAACTAGATCAAAAATATAAATCAAGAGAGGGTGGCCCTTAGAATTAAAATTAAACTTCTATTTACAGTAACGTTGTTTCAGCACGACTTATATATATATATATATATATATATATATATATATATATATATATATATATATATATATATATTCGGCTATGGTATCTCCGTCCACTTTTCAAAGCCTATCATGTTTTGCCACGTATCTCCCGCTTGATGAGTTTCGTGTGTGGTTTAATTTTATTTATTTATTTTATTTGTGTGGTGAAGACAATGGGAATGCAGAGGCAGGCTATGCTTTCATAAAATTGATGACCGACCTTTTATTGTAAGTTGAATGGCTAGCTAACAGAGTTGATGATTCCTGTGAATTGCTATATATTTTTCTAGAAAAATTGTCTTTTATATTGACAATTTCAACTAAAAATCATGAATAAAATAAGACATATATAACGACGACGATATTGTTGGTCATATCTATAATAATTTCTTTTTATGAAATTATATACGTGTATTCTTGTATGAATGTATACAAAGTATATATTTATATTTAGTGTATTTTAGCATTGGTTTGCCTGGGAATAGTACAAACAAGTCTGTCAAATTACGTGCACATTAATGTTTTCTTTATTTTTTCCCTCCTTTTTTTCCTACGAAGTGGTGAATATTATGTATTTTTTGCTGCGTAAAGACAGTAAGATGGTGGTGATTCTAGTTTTCAGACGAATTTGATAGAGTCCTCTTACTGTTTTTTTTTTATATTATTATCGTGAGTATTTGAATTAATTTGCGCGTATTTCAACTAATAAATTTAATTTATTATTTCTTTTAATTGGTTGTCGTAATAGATTTAATTTATTGTTAGCATATAAACAAATAAATCATGACTGCTCATCTACACTGTATTTGAATATTGTTGTTGTTATTTTTTAAATTTTATTTTTGATATTAACATATTAAAATAATTTAAAAATACAAAAAATAATAATTTAAAACAAAAATAATAATTTTTTTAAATATACTTTTAAAATAAAAAAGCAAAAATAATATAAAAAGATGTAATGCTGAATGTTAATACTATGTAAACTTTGAAAGTTAAGTGTTTTAATATATCTTTTAATATGAAAGGTTTTTTAGCTTAAAATCTTCCCATGTATATATTACTTTATATTTAATTTTTATTGAATAAAATAAAATAATAAAATTTAAATTCGTGACAATTTAATTAAAAATTTATTTAATATTATATCAAATAATTGTTTCTTGAGAGTTTAAACTTTTTTAAAAAATTCAAAATATAATTTTCTATCATGTTAGACATAAAAGCACATATCAACAATAAATTAAAATGTTTTCCAAATTAAAGAAAATAAGATGTGTAATGATGGTGAATTGATAACAGACTATTAATTAGAGCAATATTCAACATTCTACCATGAAATAGTGAATCAATTCCTTTGAATATAATGTTTCGTTTGTTTCAAAATTCTACTGTATCAGCTGTGATTGTCCTCCCACCATCAAACAAGTTCTTCAGTAATCAGATCATATCCTCCATTAATCTACCTTACCTTTCTTGTCACACACCAAACCCCGAGCCCAGGACCTCCGCCCTGTGTTTTCTCACCACTGCGAGTTGGATTATTATCTATGATTATATTCTTCTTACTATTTGAAGGCTGAAATAATTTTACTAATTAATTGTTAATGCACATAGACTCGAATCAATTGTAGCTGCAAAATACACTCGACCAATCAACTTTATACAACATTTCTTACAAACCAATTTTGATATTTTATGAGTGAAAACCTGATAAATAAGAGAGCGAATGATAAATAAATTTGTTACAATTTATGATTTTCAAATACTAAAAACATTGGAAGTATAAAGATTTTTAAAATATTTTATTTTATTTATTCATACATTCTCTCTATCAGAAAACTATCATAATCTTTTAAAAACCTTAATAATACTACGTAGAAAAAACAAACTAGAAAAAATATTTTTAAAAAATCCATCTTTTATTTTTTTATTGAATTTTTTTGTCATTTTTTTTTTATTAATTTCATCATTTAATATTTAATTTATTTTGAGTCAATATTCATATATATTTTTGTTTAATTTTAAATTTATTTTAATTTATTTTTGTGAGATTATTATAGTTTAAACAAATATTATGATATTTAAAGGAAGCTAATTTTGATGTTTTATTAGTTTTTCCAAGGTAAAAATTTAACTGATTTTAAAATAATTAATATGAGTAGAAGTAAGTAGTCATCATGTGAGGAATGTGAAATCGGGTTTGGCCGACAAACAGGTAAAATTAAGATTTGTGAAAAAATATCTAGAGTGCAAGTCTCGCCTACTATAACAGGCATCCCAAAAATAAGGGGCAAGTGTAAGAATATTACCCTTTACGGTTAACACGTCCCCATCTCTTTCTTTTTTTTATTTTCTAGTCCTTGAAGCCAGCTACAAATGCTTCTCTCTCCCCTTCTGATCGTCAAACTCCTCAATCATCTTCTCTCTCTATGAACTTTTCTATATTTCTGGCCGCTTTCTCTCTCCCGTATGTCCATATAATCTGACAGACAGGCAGTTTTTTCTCTACTTTTACACACCCCTGCCTTCTCTCCTTCTCTCTTTCGTTATCTACCAAATGTACTTTGGTTAAGGTTTCCTGGTCACACACACCTTAGTAGTTTTTTAGTCTATCTTCTTCTTCTGATCCCATCCGTTACCCTCAAGAAACTGTCTTTCAATTTCTCTTTTTCTCTACCATTTGTTTGTTACAAATTTATGCATCTTTTGTTGATTTTTCTTTAACTAGACGCCATTCTTGAAATGGGTTTTGCTTATCCTGTTTAGTTTCTTTAAAGGATCGAATACTAAGGAGTGAGAACCATAACATAAGCCAAACAAAAAAAGAAAAGAAAAGGTCATCATGTTGGATCTCAATCTTGGTATCAGCTCTAGTGATTCATGCTGTGAAGATAACAACAAGAACAATATGATGGTAATTGTTGATGTTGAGAACCACCAAGAAGAAGAAGAAGCAGCTTCAAGGACTCAACAAATGGAAGATTCAGCTACTTCAAACTCCTCCATTACAAACACTACCGAAGATGAGAATTCCTCAAACAACAGTAACTCTGCTTTCATTTTTGATATCTTGAAGAAAGATGGAAACTTTACCAACACAAGCGCCATTAATGCTTCAAAAGAAACAAGCCGGAACTGTGATTTCACAACTCAACAACTTTTTCCTGAAAGCACCGGGCTGGAACTGAATTTCCAGCCAGGATTGGCTGTAGCATCAGCTGCAAGACCTCAGTGGTTGAAGCTTTCACAGATGGGGTCAAGTCCGGAGGCAGAGCCGGAAAATGTGCAGCAAAAACAACAGCAAGCGAGGAAGAGTAGGAGAGGACCAAGGTCTAGAAGCTCACAGTATAGAGGAGTGACGTTTTACAGGAGAACGGGGAGATGGGAGTCACATATATGGTGAGCAAGCATGGATTTGCTTTTGGGATTTGTTGCCTTTCTAAATCGCTCATGTTAATTGTTTTTATTTTTATGTGTATGTCTGTTGATAAGAGTTTTGCCTGGTTATTTTGTTCACTGATCTTGATTTTATTTTTTTAACTGGCACAGGGATTGTGGGAAGCAAGTATATTTAGGTAAGCAGATGGATGAGCTCACTGGGTGACTGAAATTTCTGGCAATATATTAGTTTTGGTTGCGATCTTGTATTAATTATGATGACATTTCATAAATAATTTTTGTCTTTTCATGTTAAGCAGGTGGATTTGACACTGCTCACGCTGCAGCAAGGTAGGAATTTTGTTAACTTTCCTCTCTTTAAATTAGAAGTACTTTCTCTCATGAATTCACGAGAAAGTACTTAATTTGTTCCAGTCTTAAAAGGATTTGAAATCTTGTTAACTTTGTGCCGTATTTGGATCTTACTTGTTCAGGGCATATGATAGAGCTGCAATTAAGTTTCGGGGAGTTGACGCGGACATCAACTTTAATTCAAGTGATTATGAAGAAGATATGAAGCAGGTGAGGATTCTTCTCAATAACAAATTACTATCTTTTGTCTCTTACTATTTTCTTTTTCCCTTTTCTGGTCTGGGAAGGGGGGTTGTTGTGGATATTAATTGCAATATTGATGGACTGTAGATGAAAAACCTTAGTAAAGAAGAATTTGTTCACATTCTTCGCCGTCAAAGCACCGGTTTCTCACGAGGTAGCTCAAAATACAGAGGTGTAACTCTTCACAAATGTGGCAGATGGGAAGCTCGAATGGGGCAATTCCTTGGAAAGAAGTGAGAGCCCCTAAAACCTAAAGACCTTTTTTTTAATTGATGTCAGGACATGTGATTGTTAAAACTTGATAAGCATTGTTCTACACTTCAATTAGACTCTAAAATCCTAAATCAAGAAGTAAAATTTAAGATGGCTATTTCAAAGAGAAAAAAACGCTCAGGCAACACTTTCTCTGATTACCAGGTATATTTATCTTGGATTATTCGACAGCGAAGTAGAAGCTGCAAGGTCCTTGTGATCTTGAATTTGTTCTCTTCGATTCTAATTGTTACTAATATCCGGATGATATTTAAAAGCTAACATGTAATTCCATCTTCATTTTCTTATAAACCAGGGCTTATGACAAGGCAGCCCTCGAGTTTAATGGAAGAGAAGCAGTAACCAATTTTGAGCCTAGCGTTTATAAAGGAGATGTGATTTCTGATCCTAACAATGGAGGTACTAATAGACTATTATGATGCTATAGTTTCTCCCTATTGATTAGTAAATGTAATAAATTTTCCTGGGGATATAAATGCAGGAAGCGGCCACAATCTTGATTTGAGTCTTGGAATTTCTCAGCCATCAAATGATCCTAAGGGGAATGACAGTGTGGGAGACTCCCATTGTCGTTATGGTGGTTGTGAAATACCCAGAAAAGAGAGACAAGTGGTATGATTCTATATAAGATGCCTGCAATTAATTGCTTTTTTTCACTGTTAAACATATTCTTGTTGCTCGATCCATTCTTTAGGCATATCTTAAATCATGTGGCTGGTTATAGTCCTTTCTCTTCTGAAAATGCTTGTAACATAGCTGTTGGAAATTGATGCCACGTTGTGCTTTTGAAGGTGGAGGGCAGTACTGCTGCAGCACATATGGGCTTGCAAACCCTTCATGGTTCACCAATGGCATCAAAGAACCTTCCAGCATGGTCTGGCATATACCCTGGTTTATTATCAAGCTACGAGGTAGTTCCCTTCTATTCGTTGTGCCTTTTTTCCTCACAGGAAATTGAGTTGCCTTTTCTACCGAAAACAAAATGCACATGCAGCATATTTTAGCTTCAAAGAATAACTTTCAAATAACAGCAGAAAAACTGTGCGCCATTAAATTTAGCTCCTGGAATAACGATTTTGGCCTGGACCTTTGCACGAAGAAACTGCTTTTGAATCAAGTCTTATGCCCATGAACATGTAACGACCATTCGTTTGTTAAGAGTCTAGCCACTGAAATGCCATCTTTATGATGATAGAGGGCTTCATTTTAGGAGCGCTGTCTTGTCAATTGAGACATGGTAACTAGGTGCCTTTTCTCTAATCTCCTAAAATTGTGGTGTCTATAGGGCTCCTACTCATTTAATGGAAAGAAAATGCTTTTCATATTAATTGTCGGTGCTGATTTTTTCATATCATTATCAGTACAAGTGCTGATTGATCTTATGCTGACAGGAAAGGACTACAGAGAAGAAGGTTGAAGCTGTTTCTTCACCGAGATTCTCAAGCTGGCCGTGGTTAATAAATGGCAGCAACAATGTTGTTGCTACAATGTCACAGCTCTCTGTTGCAGCATCATCAGGATTCTCTTCGACGATAACTGCCTCTTCAGCGACCCTTCCATTCAACCAACAGAACCATTTCGCCAGCAACCTGCGTCTTGCTGCATCCACCACATCTTCCCCCAACCCCTCTCTTTACTCTTACAAGAGATAATTAATGTTAAAACCTTGAGTGCGGTGTCCGTTGTGCTAAAAATTAAGCAGAGGAAGAAAACTGAATCAACTGGAGTCTTTAGGGTGGATATTGTTTTGATTATGTAATATAACATGAAGCATAGATTGCTTACAATCTGTTCATCTGCCTAAAGGAGAATCGGAGCTAATCCTCCTCTGCGTTTTTTTCAACGAATTGGTCACTCTCGATACTCGAATTTACATCATCAAGCCCAAGCAAATGGTGTCCCCTAGCAAAGAATAAAAAGACACGGGATCTTGTTCATTTACTTGGAGGCAATTAAATTATTCCCGAGTACGACCTGAGCGGTGCCAAATTACATCATGACTTCGATCGTGTCTGTTTCATGACCTAGATTGATGAAAATATTCCTACAAGTATCAAGGATGGAAAGTATCAAGTCAAATTAGTTACTGAATGAACATATCTACCGAGGATAAAAATTAATTAAAATATCGTTGCCTCCTTCTGACTATATCTGGAAAAACCTACCATCCTAGCTTTTGTCATTTGCAGCCAGAAATGCTGACATTGACAGTTGGGTAGACATTTTTTTATTCAAACTCTTTCAAGTAGATTGAATTCTCCAAGTTCTAGCCTTCTGGTTGCTTCGGTGGTTCTTTTCAACTTGCTCAGATCGCGCGGCAACATTTTAATTTTCAGTCAGTGGACAAATCTCTATGGGCTAAGGTACATATGCACACAACAAATAAAATAAAATAACTAATGAAGACATGTTTATAAAAATATATAAGCAGGTAGAATTATTAACAGTTTAGACTTTCAGCAGCTCTGTTTGTACAAGAATCATAGCCCAAATAGATATCCGATGTGTGATTTTTATGGATTTTCAAAAGGAGACTCTGATAAATTTTCTTTTAAATATATTATACACGTGTGAATAAATTTTAAAATCTCGTGGGGAAAAACCTATTCTGAACACGGTGAAAACTACGCAGAGAACACCTAACTATACACGGGAAGACCACAGCAAAAGTTCTGGGGATTCTGCTCGAGGTGAGGCGAATGGCCTAATTTCTGTTTTCTTTTAGTGAGTTTGAATAGAATTCTGATCCCAGCCACCACGCCTGCTCTGTGGCCTCGGTAGAGCGGCAATTATAGACTGATCTCTCTGCTGTCTTGTCAAGAAACTACTAGACCCCGCTTGATTGGCTCTAGCAAGACAGAATATACTCGGGAATGCTTCTTGCTGAACCCACAAGAACAAAACAAGATCTTTAAAGATTTATTTCAAACTGGAATCCAAGAAGAGACCTTTAGAGAGGAGTTTCACATCGGGTTAACCATATGATTTAATTTTTTTAATAAAAATTATATTTTCTATATTTAAAGAAATCTAGTTACAACTACTATATGGGACAGAAGCCTTGTAAAAAACAGGCATAGCATGTATCTTTGCACTCGAGTCAGTGACAAGGAGTCGGGCGAGCCTGGCGATACAAAACTACAAGCAGTATTGGACACTGGAGGATTTTAACACTCAAAGCCCATCCTGCATCAACCGACCTCTACCGAATGAAACATAACAGGCCCAATTCTCTCAAATTCGATAATACTTCTGAAAGACAGTAATTATAATATTTAAATCACGAACGTGATATTAATTATTTTCCAACAAATATATGGATTTAGGTCCAAGAAGCTGATAAAAAAAAATGCATTTGAAATTAATCTGGAATAATGTCAAAAATACTAATTCTTGATTCATGTTGGCACTTGCTGCTCACCAATAAAATTAAAAAAAAAACTAATAACTTATAAATTGTATTAATATAACAATTTAGTTTTTGCTTTTTCAACAACTATAGACTATCACGCGATTAATACAAAAGATAAAAATACTTTTCAATGAAATAATACATTAATATCCAAAACACTTTTCTTTTTAAAAAATATATTTTAGCCATGAAAAAAAATGTATAAAGATTTCCTATCTACAAAATAGTATGTGCAAAACGGGCCTATATTTAAAAAATGAAAAAACAAAAAACCCTTCAAACCCTATTTAAACCCCAAAAGCCAAACTTGAGCTCTCTCCTGCTCCCTCCAACACCCACCCTGAAAAAAAATGTGGCGAGCCATCGACGCTCACTCGAAAACAATCCGCTTCTCTCTCCGTACAGCCCTCTTCTCTTACCACCAAAACCCTCTCCCCATCTCTTCTCTTAAACCACCGAAAGCCGGTCATTTTTTCTCTCTCTTCAAAACCCTAAGTGTCTCTTCATCAACCCCTAATACCTCCTTTTCCGTTATCGCTTTCACCACACGCCACTGTAATAATGTTGCTTGGGGCGGCGGAGTTCGCGGTGGTAATTTGGTGGTTGTGAGGTGCATTTCTTCGATCTCGGCCTCTGCGGCGCCGAATCAGCAGCACACGGCGGTGGACTGGAATGAGCCGGTATCCTCTTCGGACGTAGGCGTTGGTGGTAAAGGCACGGGTGTCGAGGTGGACACCCGGCCGTCCATTCCTGTTCGCGCCTTTTTCTTCTCTACTAGGTTTTCTTTTTTTACCCCGATCTCTCTTTCTCATTCTCTGTAGTTGTTAAAATTTAACCTGGGAGCTGGTTATTATTGTTGCTTTTATAGTGTGGATTTGAAGAGCGTAGTGGAACAGAACAAGCAAAATTTTATACCACCAACGTCGCGAATGACTAATTATGTTGTTCTTAGGTTTGGGAATCTCTCTCAACCCTCTGTAAGTTTCGTAGCAGTTTTATATTCATCGAAGTTGCCTGTTTTACTGAAATGAGTTTAGAGGATTACTGTATCGAATATCGTGAGATAAACAATGTTTTGTTTATGCTTAAATTGCTCTTTTCTGTTTAGAATTAATCATGGATTTGTTCTCTTAGTGAAATTGCAATAATCAAAGTGGAGTCTACTGTTTTTCCCTGCGTTCTATAGATGAAAGATGCAATTTATGGTGCAATTAAATCGATTCTCTCATTGATTTTAGTATGAGTAACCCGCATGTCTCTATAGATTATCAATCAGTTTGGATGTATTACTTAATGTAATTTTAAGTTGTTTTCAGGGTTTGGGCTCTTGCATAAGTGGAAGTAGTTGCTCTTACATGGTAGTATTCCAATATGGATCCATTGTTTTGTTTAATGTCCGTGAACATGAGGTTGATGAATATCTGAACATTGTAAGGAGACATGCCTCAGGATTGCTCCCTGAAATGAGAAAGGATGGTAAGCTCTCATATGGTTTTTATTTTGATTTTCAATATTACTATGTAGTATTACCTACATTGTATAGATTGCTCCCGAATGTGAGAGAATGGTAATCTAGGTAGCTGAAGCACAAGATGAGGTGGCAGTTCAAATATATATATATATATATATATATATATATATTAGAAGTTATTTTTGCAGTTTGGCTTAAAAAAATGAATTAATTGATGTTAAAAACTAGGTAACCAAGAACCACAGAGATATGCACATAGCTTACAGAAGAAGAACACTTAGTTGGTGGAAATGTTGACATTGGTTATTCATTGTCTAGTATCTATTGACTTTGTACCATGGAGAGTAATTACATTTGCATCTGATTGTGGCAGTCTTTAATTTATTTATACATTATGCCTATGTGTTTTATTGAACTTTATTTTTTGTTTCGCAACTGCAAGAGTATGAGGTGAGAGAGAAGCCAACTCTAAACACATGGATGCAAGGTGGATTGGATTACATTATGTTGCAGTTCTTGAACACTGATGGAATACGGACAATTGGTAGTGTTCTTGGTCAAAGTATAGCTCTTGACTACTATGGACGCCAGGTATGGGCCATGTTATTTTCAAAGTGTTTACATTTATACAAGTTTCATGACTAAGCATGTTGCATAACCTCTTCTTCTTCTCTAGGTTGATGATATGGTTGCTGAATTTACTGACATAAATCGCGGGATGGAAAAAACTGGAACGTTTTCTATGGACAGTAAAAAGCTTTTTCAAATAGTGGGGAAGGCCAATTCTAATCTTGCTGATGTGATTCTAAAGCTTGGGCTTTTTGAAAGGTAAGGTTTTAA
Source organism: Populus trichocarpa (assembly GCF_000002775.5). Classification (NCBI taxonomy): domain Eukaryota; kingdom Viridiplantae; phylum Streptophyta; class Magnoliopsida; order Malpighiales; family Salicaceae; genus Populus; species Populus trichocarpa. The sequence goes on from NC_037294.2 coordinate 20,357,302, forward strand.
TGCTTATTTTATCGCTCCTATTCTTATGATAATAGATCTATCTAGCACAGAGTGAAAGAAAAACATTCTTGTAGCCGATTCCAATTTAGTTTCATATTAAGGTTTTGTTGAGTTTGTGAGAACTGTAGAAATTCAAAAGTAAGGATGTGTGAGGTTCATCAGAAAGAGAGGGGAAGAAAATCAAGAAACTAAAGGAAAAGGAAAGAAATAAAATGAGAAGTTATTGTTGCTTGGATCTGTGAGGAATGGCATGCTTGTGGCATTTATTTCTTGTTTTCTTTGCACATCCAAATAAATAATGAAATGGTATCTCATCGTTCCTATTCTCCCTTTTCTCATCCCCGTATTTTTCTGGAAACCAAATGCATCCTGAATGGCACACTTTTTAACTAGCTTAAGAACCTTCTGGGCCAATCCAACCTTGGTTGGACTTGTAGATGCCCTGTGCTTTAAGGACCTTCTGGGAGATGACAGGACTGGGGTTTGGTGAGAATGGGCTATATGGTAAGATATATAACAAGAAGGAAGAAAGAGGGCCAGAGATTTTGAAAGCTGCATCCATTTGCTGTTCAATGTACTGGGGTTGTTGCTTTGTCTCTATACTTGCTAGTGCCAGGGCCAACCACCTACTTTATCTTCCTTGTTGCCTAATGCGTAGTGGGTGATGGCTCTACCTGAATCACTAAAGCAGACATTTCAAAGTTCTGGGGGCCTATTTAGCCAACCCAAAAATGGAAATAAACAAAGAAACGTTCTCATCATACTGTTAATTTCTAATTTAACCAGGGATGGCAAATTCAGTCTCTCTTTCTTTTCTCTCTGTTTTTACTGTTTCATTTGTTATGAATGTGCTATAACTCCAAAAATACTTGATGGTTTCAACAGATCAGACATAGCTTGGAAAGATGCCAAATATGCTCAGATATGGGAATATCTCAGAGATGAATTTGAATTAACTCAGAGATTTGCGAGTCTTGATTTTAAGCTGAAGTTTGTTGAGGTACTTTCTTTGTTAGAAATTCATGTGATTATGTTGCACTCTTGCTGCTAGTGCTAGAAAGCTTCTCTAACCGGAGTGTTACGGTGATGTCTGATGTCTTCACTTGTCTTTGCAGCATAATATTCGCTTTCTTCAGGAAATTTTGCAAAACAGGAAATCAGACTTTTTGGAGTGGCTCATCATTGTGTTGATTGGTGTCGAAATCATTATATCCGTTTTTGATATTGTCCACAGATCAGGATTTAAATTCTTCTAATCAGTTTACTATCAATGTCTTCTATACACGAGTCAGACATGAAAGGTTACGATTGAGGTGGGACCTGCTGTAAATTTTCCTTTCAAATAACCTTCCATCTTGTTTCTAGCAACTTGTAAATAGTTTTTCGGATTGTAAATTTTCCTTTGAAATGACAGTTCTCATTTGTGGAGCCATGATGGCGCTGCAATCTCGGTTTCCGCATCCATTATATGCATATTTCATGGGTAAAAACCACTGGAAATTTCAAGACATTTTTTCCTCTGTGCTGTCGGCAGCAGAAATGCATCATATAATACCAGCATTGATCGAGGGCTAATCTATTTAAATTGGAGCTGGCAATTATTTTTGGCCACATTCACCTTGTATATCAAACTGGGTTGTTTTAAGAGAATCATTTTATCAGCTGTGGAAGTCGGAGATTTGGAGAACGTAGAAAGGATGTGTTTATGGTAATTCAATTAGTTTAACCTAGCCATGCTTGCTGGAGGCTGGCCACTTGATCCCTCGTAAGAAACAAAATCTTCACACTCATATGAGCTTCCTCCCCTCGTACATGGAGAGGCAATGGCAGTTCATGCCGTAGCAAGTATGAGAGGGGCTAAAGAAGCAATGATAGTTCTTGACATTAATTATTCTTGTTCTTTGGAATTAGTATCGTTATTGATAAAAAAGCACTTCTACTGTTATGATATCATTGCTAATTGGAATTGGATATTATCTAAGCCCAGAATTAACAAGTTTGGTTCGTCGGTCTTCAAGACTGTTACCTCATAACATCAACGATGGAAGATTAGATGATGTATTTTGATTGTTGATAGTGATAACGATGGCGAGCGAACGTTGAGAAGGATGACAACGAGGCTTGTTATTCTTGAATTGCTCTGATCGAAACCAACTGTTAGGGTGTTCTTTTGCAATTGCACTCAAATCTTATAATTTCTCTAGCTATACTTTACCCACGGGACTAACTTAGGCATCTTTTTACCGAACACCATCCTCAGTTTTGTTAGATTTTAATGGTGGTCTTTTCATAATGACAAAAGAGTAAAGTTTGTGTTTTTTTTAAAAAGAAAGATTCAACAGATCTTGACAACACAATTGAATTTAATTTTTTTATATTATTATAATTGAGGAAATTGTAAATACAAAATCATCAGCCTAAATTCTACTAATTTCAGCAGATCTTGACAAAAGAGTCCGCTGCTTGTTAAATTAAAAAAATATTATTATGCAGACGGGGTCGATCATCTGATTGGCTTGCAAGGAGGTCTAGAAATGTGATTTGTTGGGTTTATACTATACCATAAAGTCTGTAATACAAATGTGATTTTTCCCAGAGACGAAAAATCCTGATTTCTAATGTATACTTGTATGAAAGATGATGAAAAACGGTATGCAACAAGATAAATATTTTCATCAGCGGATTCCAATATATAATCTCACCAAACTACTTGTTAATACACAGTAATATATAATAAGACTCGAAGTCACTTTCAGCCCATCAAAATCTCATAATCAACACATACTAGAAGTCACTTCTCAAAAAAAAAAATTAACAAAAAATTAAAAGACACAAAAACACAATATAAACACATCCAAGTTTGCCTTTTCTTCAAGGGGGAACACAAAAATGATTGTCAAACTTAGTTCAGGCTTGATGATCCTGTGTCGGGTGAGGTTGGCTGTGGTGATGTTGGTGACTTTGATGGAGACGACGACTTAAGATTCTTCCGGACATATTTCCTGGCCCAAACATGTTTTCCATTAATGGTGAACTTTGCCTTGCCCTGTCCCAGGAGAACGTTATGAAGGATGGCAGCAGAGGGTACAACAAGGCGTGCATACAGTGGCTGCTCCTCTGCCGAAACTTCTTGCATATATATTGCTTCAATACACTCTCCATGCTTTCTGTTACCGCAAATTAACATTAATGTGATCAGTTCCTAATACAATTTCAGAATTTTCTTTCCCAAAATCTAGACATGCAAGAGATATCGAACGAGAGATTACTTGGTGAAATAGTCTCTGATTTCATCTTCTGAAATAGGGTACCCTTTGGAGAACGTCAAGAAAACAGTCCTACTATCAGCTTGCACTTCCTTCTGGTCGCCAGCACTAATCTTTAGACGATTCAATACCCCAGCAATGTTCTCGGTGTTCAGAATCTGCCTCTGAAATGCAAGATCATAAGGATCATAACCAGGCAAAAATCCAGGGTGCCCTACATTAGGCCACATGAATCGTCGACTGATACCCGTTTGACCATAAACACCAGCAGCATTCGAATTACAGTACAGTACAGGATTAATCACTGGACCATAATAATTCAAAGGGTTAGTGTTTTGACCAACAACATTTTCAGCAACATTACTTCCTCCTGCAACAGCCTTTCTCTCCATAACTTGTCGCGAGATATCTTCGAAAGCTCTTGCACAAACTTCATTGGTGATCTTTGCAATCGCACGAAGAATGCCAAGTCGATTGTCATGGAAAAACCGAAGAGAGAAACCAGTTTTTGTCAACTGTTGAGTCAAAGGAATTTCATCGTTCATAGTTTCTAGAGAAAAATCAAACCGGTCCGTCTCTATGCAATTCAAGCAAAGAACAGCCTCATCTGCTAGTGAATAGATAAGGGTATCAGGCAATGACAGCATTCTTTTCACTAAATTACCACGTGCCTCCCTTTCAAGCCAAATCCACAAGGCCATGACTTGCATTGAGTCTGCGGGGTCGCGGTCAAGCTTGACAACTAGTCTAGTATAAAGAGTTCGGTCTATGGTGTGAAAAATCTTGAACTCTTCTGGACTCACCATAGGATTCAAAACAGAAGAAGAAGAAGAAGATGATTCCATAGTTGTTTAACTGTGATTTGGTACTCTGAAATGAGAGAGAACAAGGGGAAACACTAGTGTGTATTCTTATAGAGATGAAAGAACACAATCGTCGGATTTGAGTTGTGACTTAAGGGAATGAAAGGGTATGCTTTTGAAGAGTTGCCATTTTTCTTCTGCAGAAATGGTATGTTCGTTTTAGTTTCCGTAGAAGGTTTCAAAAGCAGCGTTCAAAATTAATGTTCTTGGTTGGAGATGTGTCGGGTTCGATGTATCAAAATTCTTATCTCACAGTGCAATGCAACCAGGGCAGAAGTTTCTTGTTTTTTCCTCAAGTAAGTGTTCTTGTTCGGTGCGTTTTTTTAAAATATTTTTATTTAAAAAATATATATATTTTTAATTTTTATATTAATAATGTTGTATTATTAAAAAAATAAAATAAAAATAAATATTCTTAAAACACAATAATACCAACACACAAAAAAATGTTTGAGAATATAATTATAATTATTTTTGAAAATATTTTTTTGTTTGAAAATATATTAAAATAATGTTTTTTTTATTTTTTAAAATTTATTTTTAATGAAAATATTAAAATAATATTAATTTAAAAAAATAAAAAAATTTAATTTTTTTCAAAAATATTTTTAAATTAAAAAAAAACAGGAACTAAATACTTTATCAATCAAATTATAAAAAATAAGGTTGGATGCACTGTTATAGAGAGAGTTTAATTCAATATTCCGTCCAATTCAATTAAAAATCTGATCCCCGTCCAGGTTCAAATCCCAAATTTCTTGGATTAAACTAGCCAATCGAATCGGTTTCATTACTACACTACCAAGTCTCAAACGTAAAGAAAACTCAGAAATCAGAATACAGTTAAAAGCACTACTACTTCCACGTCATTTTTGCAATTTCAGTTCCCGTGATTGTAACAAGCCAGCAAGAATGACAAGCACCGGATTCCTCTACAGCAACGGCATGATTTTCTACCCGCCAGACACACCTCCCATCTCCACCTTCCTCGAATCCAATCCAGGAGCTTACACCACCACACGGACACACAACAATACAGCATCTCTCTTATTCTGGGACCGACACTTACAACGACTTTCAAACTCTGTCAAAATCCTATTAACCTCAAACCCACAATTTCTCTTCAAATCCTTAAACTCCACAATAAACCCACTATTGACCCCTCCTCCACCGCCAAACCCCATGTGGGAATCGACAATTAAGTCTCTCGTCAACGAGACGGTAAATAAAGTGTTGCCAGTTGCGTTGAGGGAGACGAGAAATGAAGGAGAGGAACTGGCAGTTACTGCTCTTGTTACTGGAAATACAGAGAATCTGAGTGAAGTTAAGGGAAATGTTTATGAGGCACTTGATGTTCATGTTCATGTTGGAAGCCATGTGCCTCACGTGTTTGGTGTTAAAGGAAATGGAGCAAGAGTAGCTGTGGTCGGTCCTGGGAGGGATATTGCAGAAGCTAAGTATTCTGATTGGGTTAGGTAAGAAAATTAAGCAAAGCAAAGTTTTTTTTTTTCAATATTATTTTTTCTTCTTTTTTTGGTGTTATTTTCGAGATGGGTTTTGTGAATTGTGATTTTTGAGGATGTGTGCAGGTTAAGGAAGTCTTTGGAAAAGTTGAGGCCTCCTTCTGTAACTGAGCTGTTGTTGTCTAAAGATGGTGATCGAATACTTGAAGGTTGTGTCACTAATTTTTTTGTTGTTTGTCGCAAGGTGAGTGATTGAGAATGTTAGAACAATGTTCAAGACTTTCATGCTAGGTGGTTACTATTTTTTTTGGGGGGGGGGGTATGTGAATTGTGCTCTTTTGCATTTTGTTGATTTTCTAACTATGATTTGTCTTATGAGCTTTCAGGATGACCGAAACGAGAAATACTTAGGTGTTAATGAAAACACATTTCCTTATGAAGTACAGACAGCTCCTATTGGTGACGGGGTCCTTCCAGGAGTCATACGCCAATTAGTAATTGAGTAAGTTTTTCCTTGCTTAATACATCTGTACCTATATGCAGAAGAGGTAGATGGCCTTTTCGCACAACAGAGTATACTTTGGCTATGTCATATGAGCGTTTGCTGTTGATTATAAAGGAGAAGTCTTTATAGCTCTGTAAGGTTAATGTCGAAGACTGGAAATATATTATTAAGGTGACCTTCATTGTTACAAAGCTTCTGTTCCTGGTGTGTGTTGAGCATTCATGATTTCATACTAATGTAATTAAAATTGTGGTTGCAAAATTTTATCTTAAAAAATCCTTGTAAAAAGCATGTCCTCATAAAGTCAGGGACTGAACACTTGGGCAATACAAGTTTCTGCATGGCCATGCTATTCGACTACATCCAAGTTTAGCACCGTTAAGCAATGCATTTGATTTTGATGAACTGAGAGTAATAATCATCTGACCTAGTATTTTGTTTCAGAGTGTGCTTGAGCAAGGGAATTCCATTTCGAGAAGTTGCTCCATCATGGTCGGAGCATGAATTTTGGCAAGAAGCATTCATTACAAGTAAACCTTTTGGTTTTTACACATCCTCTTTGCTTTTAGCTTCTGTAGCTTTTGACTAGAACTCTCCAAATGCCATAAACACTTGATTAGTGTAGTTCGAGAATCCGGTTTTGTGATTTGATAACGATAAATTTGAGTCCTAGCATTTGACAAGAAGCTTGGCATTGGCTGGTGGTCAGACCTTAGATGGCAACAGTTTAAGTAGCACAGTTGTACCCATGTATGTAGCTCTGAAGTTTTATTGAGTTATGAAATGAAGTGTGAGGATCTTCAGATTGCCACTATCCTTTCTCTTTCTTATTTTCTAGTCATGGTTTCGGAATATGATTCCAGCTCCACTTATTTCTCAGCTTCTCTTCCCGTAAACATTTGTTTTACCTGCAGTTGACCCAGTCAAGTGATGTTGCAGGTAGCCTAAGAATAATACAGCGAGTGGAGAAAATTCAAGCTCCAAGTTCGTGGCAGTCATTGGAACTAAAAGCCCTTAAGGAGATCTCATGGGAGGAAAAGCAGTTCGAGGTGTGTGAATATATGGAATTTGTAAAACTGTGGCTTTCAGTTGCAGAAGCTATCTTTTCTCTTAACTACAACTATTTTGCTATTTTTATTAGGAGGATCCTGGGATGATCACAGCATTGATCCAGGTACACCATCCATTTAAACTTCTTTCATGTGTAAGACTGCAAGCTCATGCATGTGTAGACGGAACAAACTAGTTATAAGTAGCAACCATTGCAAATATTAATCATGCAATATCATTTTGAACTATTTACCCTAATTTATCAATTCATATTATTGTGTTCTCATTCACTTTTTACCAGAAAGAGATCATGGAGAAGGCAGGCCTCTAAAGGGTATCCGTTCTAGTGAAGGCCCCACGCTGCATGTCATTTAATTTGGGAAGTTCGGAAAAGTGCATGCCACGCAATTGATCATGAAAAAGACCTGACGATATGTTTGTTTTATCACTTTCTGCGACAACAATTGTCAAAAATGTTATCCTCTGTCTGTTTTTCTCTGGAGAGGAGTTAGAATTTCTTTTCTTTCCAATGACTTTTAGCTTCTCTGTTTCCGTTGGCTCTTTACACATGATCGTGAAAAGTCATTAGCTATATATTTGTAGTGATAGTATTTGCCAAATTTTACCCCTTGTTGTTCTGGGTGCTGATTGTTAGAACTCAATTCCAATGATTCTGGTCCAAGATTGATACTCTTGTTCATTATCTTAGATAAATGATACCCGTTGTATATTGCCATGCCCAATATGCTTGCTTTCTGGCAAACTTTCGTTTCATTTCTTCTCCTAAACCAAACCCACTCCACTTTTTTTTTAACTCAACACGCCATGGTCATGGCCTGTAACAAATTTAAACGTTGCGATCCATTTCCCGGAATTACAAATCTTGTTGTTGTACCTACCATGTTCTGTTTGGTTTTGCCTTCTAAAGGAAATCCGCGGCACAGTATTGTTCCATATTTGCAGATTGAAGGAAACTATCACGGATACTTGAGTAATAACTAAACCAAGTCAAAGTATAGCCATTGTAACCTATAAACCTTCTGCAAATCTACCTGCTCCAGTTGGTTTCCTTCACGAGTGTGGTAAAATTTGAGGATTTGATGCCTGAGTTGAATCCATGTTCTCGCAGAGGAATTGAGTGAATACCTGACTATCGAAAGGCACCTGCCCTGATAAATGGCAGAGATTTTGAATTATGATCCAGGCTTGTAGGTTTGGTGACTGAAATGCTGTTCTAGCCTAATTACCTGGCCAGTCCATATCTTCGGAGACAGCAATATGTTCACCTCAAATGCTAACCATGAGACGCAGATCCTCACCAAGAATTTCTCTTCAATCTCGGGATATCTTCCATGATCAACGCGAAGGTTTTGTGGGTGGCCTGTTCCTCCTGTTCTGGAATTATTCGGCAGCAATTTTTTTCTCCCTTTTTCTTTAATTAGTAATTCTATATTGCTGTAAAAATTAAAACATATATTGGGCTTTTAGACATTGGGTGTTAGAGCCCAAATCTAGAACTAAACTGAACCCAAGGCCCATGTAACTTGGTCCAATAATAGCTACAAGTACCCAACCTAAAGTTACCTAACCCAGCCCACATGACAAGCACAGCATTTACATGGAGAAGGCAACAAATACCAGATTTGGCAGAATAATTGGTCACCTTTACACTACCTAGCAGTGGATTACAGATCGTCAATGCTTTTATCAAACAATGAAAGACTTCCATTTCAGAATCTCGGAGGTATTACTCAGCAATTATTCAAAGCCCCTACTATATTAAATAATTTATGAAAAAAAAATTCAAGATATGAGATAGAAAAAACTTGGTTTAGCTTTAGCACGCCCAAAATCTGAGCGTTAAAACAAAATAAAATAAAAAACGTCAAATTGGTTAGAAATGAGATGAATTAAATGATAATAATAATAATAACTACACTAGCTTTTTGTCATTTTAAAAGAATTTTTAAAAAAATAATAAATTTTTTTATTCTTTATTTTAAATTATTTTTTTATGTTTTTAGATTATTTTAATGTTATATTATCAAAATTAAATTTTAAAAAATAAAAAATATATAATTTTAATGTATTACTAAATAAAAAATAACTTTTATTTTACTTAATCGATGAGAGCCAAAAAGGAACCAACGGTGTTGATAAACATAAAGCCAAACCAATAAAAGAAGGAAAATAAAATCCAGCAAATCACAAACTACTATCTCCTCCCCCTCTCTTCCCTCTCCTCTTTTCTCCATCGTCAGATCTAAAAACTTTTCATTCTTTCTTTCTCTGTTTCTCCCTCTCTCCCTCCAACTCTCGCGCCAAATACAAAACCACCCTCTCCTCTCCCTCTTTCTTTCTCCAGGTAATACCTAACAACCTCCTCCTCTCTCTCTAAAACCATCTCACCTAGGGTTTTGATCTCCTTCAATTCCACTCTCTTCTCTACTTTCCGTCTCAACATACGTATACTTGTCCGTTTCTGTAGGTGTATACGTATAGAAACGTGTCGTGTCGTGTTGTATTTGAATTTGTATTATACGTGTTATTTAGGGTTTAGTTTAATTAGAATTGAATTAGAATAATTTGTTTTGGTTTGTGATTAGCATATAATTGCTTTGAATTTTGAATTAATGCGGTGTGTTTTTCTGATCAATGTGGAGGTTTTCTTAGTGAGATGGCGGATAATCCGACGAGTCCGGCGGCGGGGAGCCACGAGAGTGGTGGTGAACAGAGCCCGCGGTCAGGGGTGAGAGAGCAGGATAGATACCTGCCAATTGCTAATATAAGTAGGATCATGAAGAAGGCGTTGCCAGCTAATGGAAAAATTGCCAAGGATGCTAAGGATACTGTTCAGGAATGTGTTTCTGAGTTTATTAGCTTCGTTACCAGCGAGTAAGTAAAAGTGATGATGATGTATCTCTTTTGTGATTGATATTGGTTTTTGATTATTGAAAATTGTTTGCTCTTTTTGGTGGATTTTAATTCTAGGGGTAGTGGGATTCTGTGGGGAACTGTTTTTGGGGGTTTCGGGAAAATGGGATGTTTATTGCTATTTGGAAATGCAGTTGGGACTTTTGAAGTATATCTTTTGTTTATCTGTTTGGTGTGTTTGGAATTAATGGTTTTCTTATTTATATAATTGTCGGTTAAGGTTTTAGTTTGTGCAGTGAAATTTTGCTGCTTTGGGAAATTTAGGGTTCTTGGACTGAGAGTCTGGGTTTGTGAAATGTGATTGGATGTTGTTTTCTTTAGGGCGAGTGATAAGTGTCAGAAGGAGAAGAGAAAGACAATCAACGGGGATGATTTGTTGTGGGCAATGGCAACATTAGGATTCGAGGACTATATTGATCCACTTAAGGTGTACCTGGCTAGGTACCGGGAGGTAATTAGTCTTTGATTTTTAGGTCGTCTGTGCTCTAGTTTATGATTGATTTTGTTTTAATTTATAGGTTGTTTTGGAATCTAATCTTCTGACTCTTCTTTTTTCTCTGGTTTTATTGGATGATGCAATGCCACAGCTGGAGGTAAATAACATTTTTTTAATTAAAACATTGTTTCCTTCTCTCCTGGCTTAAGCAACTTCTATATAAATGTTCTTATAAGAAATATGTTCTGTAAAGTTGGGAGTTATGTTTCAGCAACTTTGGCAGGGTGATGCAAAGGGATCTGCTAGAGGTGGAGATGGATCTTCTAAAAGGGAAGCAGTTGGAGGTCTGCCTGCTCAAAATGCACAGGTGAATTTTTGTAAACATGCTTTAGAGGTTGATTATTCTGTCCTTGTTGAAGTTTCATCAGCTCACCGAATTTTTTTTTTCCTGCATTTGTGATGAACAACCACATCAGTTTGCTCTTCAAGGATCCATGAATTATATAAGCCCACAAGTAATACTCTCTCTCTCTCTCTCTCTCTATCTCTCTCTTACACACACACACACACAGAGAAAGATTTTTAAACCAATGGAATATAGAGTCAAATGTTAAACATTTAAACTAATAGTATTAGAGAATTATAAATCTTCATTTATTGAATTATTTTTTTAAATAGTCATGCAAATTCCTTTTCTCTTGGATTCAGAACTGTTGTCATTGGGTCAAATATAAATGACACATACTATGCAAGAATAATCAGTTCTTTTCTTTCTTCACAAAAAGAATATGTAGGAGCACCCTCCGCCCTTGTTCCCAGAGTGTCTTCATTTTTAATCCTGGATTGACAGGAAAACAAATTGGACTAAATTCTTGACAAAAATCAACATTGTAGATAGGTTAAAAAGTCACAGATGTTATACAGAAAAATGTAAGGCTAACTAATAATCGCAGAGGAAAATACAGAGAAAAGGGAGGGCGACCAATGTTTTGATGACTAAAAGCTTAGATGATTGAGTGAAAGTGAAAAGTCTGTAAAAAAATATACATCTATTCTCTCACAATCATATTGATAAGTGGAGTAGATAGGGGTTCAAAAGGAAGAAAAAGAAATGTCTTTTACTATATTGGTCCAAACCAACCATAGTTGGGTAGTTATATAATCACCATAACTTTGTGACTTGTATACATGTTCAAACAAGTAAATTTTCAACCATCTGATTGCTAATGAAGTGAAAGAATGCATTTCTACTGGACTCAGGCTGTATGTGATTGTTGGGGATCCTGGTTTTTTAGATCTCATGAGAAATATCTATCAGACAATCACTACATTTGCAGTTTTATGTTGCGTCTCGGAATTGAAGCAAATTATGGATTTTATTTTGGTTTTTTGAGATGAGCTTTACCTATTTTTTCTGAACTTCATACTAGAAGGTTCTGTATGTGTAGAAGGTGGGGCTTCTTGTCCTAAATCCCAGTACTATATACCAGAATTGGTTTGGTGCCTCTAATTATATGCTAGTAGCTTTCCCATGATCCTTGTAATTATCTCCTTTGAACACCCATTCTTGGAGAAAACATGTGTTGTCTGAAGTTATCATTGCTGATAAAGGCAGTTTCAAATTACTTGTCTTTAATCGTCCCATGAAACTACTCTCTGTTTTCAGAGTCTCTGGAAGCAAAATAATCACCTTCAATAATCTATATGTCTGCTCTAATATGTGGGAAGTTTGTTGGATAGTGAACCTTGCAACCAGTCAACAATAATATTCTGCTAGTAAACACTTGATATGTTGTTGAAGAGCCCCTGGCAGCCTAAATTAAATCCTTCCCTTTTCCCATTTTGCTCAGACCTCAAATGATCAACATTCTTATAGTAGCATCATTTTTCAGTGTGCTCCAGCATGCTGGAATGACTTATGGTTGACTATGAGTTTGTTTGGGACAGGGCTACTATCTCAGGACATCCTACTATTGAAACAAAGACTTTTTTTTCGGTCATTTATAATGTAGACAGCATCATTTATGTAAAGGAAAAAAGAAATCTTGATAGGCATATGTTATTGCATGAAACCCAAGTGAAAACTTGATAGGCATAAAGGGAGGGCCAAACTTTGCCGTCCCTTCTTCCTGACCAATTCTGACTACATTATTCCTCCACCTCTTTGCAAACTTCTTGCAGGGAACTTGAGCCTGTATTGTACATGTTGCCTCTTATGATGATTCTGACATGATTGGTCATTGATCCAATGCTCGGTTTAATCCAAGTATGGTTTGGTAATTGTATCGTAGACCTGGTTTAGATATGTGGGAAATCATATTTGACTTGGTGATTGAATTTTTTGACACTCTGTTAGTCTTAAGATGGTCTGGATGTTGCTCTTGAATGATCTTGAGTGACACTGTACATCCTAATGATTTGACATTAACAGTCGTCTTCTTCTTATTGAAAGGTTTATCCTTTCTAATCTATCCAGGACCTTTTCAAGAGTACTTGTGAACAAAGCAAAGCAGTTGATATTTTCAAGTTAACTCTGCTTCTGATACTTAGCGCGTGAAATATTTGCATGATTGTATTGGGATGAAAATATGAGGCTTGGAAGAATCAGTAGTCAAATTCTCTTTTTGTGCAGATTAAATTAAATAAGCTAACTAAATTCGGGCATGTTATTGATTTATGTATGTAGTTCTTTTCATTTGCAGATGACATTCTTTGATGGTCTTGTTGACATCATACATTCATATTGTCTTCGATGCATACATGCAGTAATGGGATCATGTTAGGATTTAATTACATGTAGGGATGTAGCTGGTTTAGCGCCAGGTTCATTCTTTATTATCTTGCTCTGTTCCTTGTAGATAGGTGTGTCAGCAACATGGAAGATGAAATAAGATGCTTTTTTTAATTTCTGTTTTCCCGTTCTTTTAAGGGAATTAGGGGGTTTGATGAAATTGTACCTGCGGCCTGTATTCTCATGGGCTTCTTGCCATCTTGCAGGGACAGGGACAGCATATGATCCTTCCTTCCATGCAAGGCAATGAGTAGGATTTGGCTTTGCTTTTGTCAATTCAATGAATTCTAGTGCTGGCAGAACTTTTTAGTTTCAACACTTGTAGAGTCTTTTGCATTAGTTGATCTGATTGAAACCAAAGCGCTATGCATTTTGGCGGCTTTGGTAGTTGGTTATTGTTGGAGGTGGTTTAAATGTGGTTGGTGCCGTCATCAGCAGAGCAGCTTACTGGTCAGATTAAGTTATGTAAATTTGCCCTTTATCTAATATATACTCTTCCGAGTATTGCTAGGATGGTTTCTTGGAGCATCTGAAAGCATACCTCATAGGCCTGTCGATGTTAGCCTCTGATTTTTCGGAATGTTAACATGTTATATGCTTATCAATTGTCAAATTAATGGACCTATGCTGAAATATAACGATCAGAAAGGGGGGAATTGTTTTGCGCAAGAAATTCATTTCCTGTAGTCGCATGTTCCCTTTATAATTGATCTCGTTTGCAAGCTCTTGGGTCCCAATCAGATTGGGTAACCCAAACTTTTTTCAACAAGAAGGCCAAATTGTGCATTTATTTATGGTGTTGAAAGTAAATGCCCACATGTAACCTACCAAATGCACGTCAGTTGAAACATACAAGCATGAAGTGCCAGACACTTTTGTACCAACGAACTTGCTGCCACCTAGAAGAAGCACACATAGTAGCACGTGACATGGATAGTGACACGTTACTTTCAGGTGAGTGCTGATAATACAAGCTTACAGTGAAAGAGAGTCATGATCATCATGCCATGCTTTTGTTGCTGTCGAATCGAAAAACTTGGATATGAAACCACCCGGTGCTCGAAACAAGACATAGCAGCATGGCAATGCTTGTGATATCCAGTGTCTCCATCTCCCACTCCTTCCCACGACGTCACCATCATTTCTTGCTTGCACGAGCATGCCAGCTCACCCCCCATCATTGCCCACTTGCCCACTGTGTAGGCGTTCAATCTCCCTCTCCTATGACTGTACCGTACCGTGCCTCTAATTCCTATCGATTATGAATTTAACTTATTAAATAATATCCATTACAATTTGATAGATTCAGATTAAAAAAAAAAAACTAATTGCTTATCGCTATTCTGGGATGGATAGCACTGTAATGTAAAGGGATTTGAGTTTGAATCCTGTAAAAAAAAACTGTGATGGATTGATTTGTAAAGAAGATACTTGAGCCTAAACCTCACTTATTCATTAAAAATAAACTTGACAAGGACTAAATATATAATAAGATGACATGATTATATGTAATTTTGTACTCTTTTTTTTTTTCATCTGAATAAAGTTTGGGGTATCTAATAGTACTATAAATATAGATATTATTCCCATCTATCATCTGCGTGGCGTAGAACCATGTTAGTAGAAGGGGCAAGAGTCGCGATGTCTGCTCTTTGCCAACTCACACACACAGAAAGTTCCAGCTCACACCACTAGCACCCCTTGCTGGGCCGTCGCCATTTATTGTTTATAATATCTCTCTCTTTCGTTGAAACAATAGGAGTCCACTCCTGGCGTTCCTTCCTAATTCCATTTAGTCCCAAAAGTGATCCTCGTCGAACTCACTGTCTACTGATCTTTTGTTTCCATGGTCAAACCAAGCTTACAGACCCTTTTGCTCTACAGCTGGCCACGTTATATATAATCCAGCACAGGGAAGTGAGAGAGAGTGAGAGAGATTCATGAGTTAATTAACATCTAGCAAATCCTCACATGGCCTCGTGCTGGTTAAACCCTAGCTAGCTGCATTTGCATTTTGCAAGCACAGACAATATTAGGGTATCAACCATCAAGATCAGACCAGACCCTTTTATTCTCTTGTTTTCATTTCATTACATCATGGCCGCTACCAGCCAGCAGCCACGCTCTTGTTATAAAAGCTGTCAGGAAGTAAACTGGAAGCCAAATGGTTGTAAACTGGCCTTCGGATTAATTAATTCATTATACAACTACTTGTGTTACTTTATATTATTATTATTATTATATATACAAACAAGTAGGAAAATAAAATCGATCAGTTCAATAGATATGAACAACAGAAGATACTTAGCAACTTTCAAATCCTTGATGTGAGTACGATTATCTATTTTAAATAATAATATAAATTATATTTTATATTTTCATTTAAAAATTTAAATTTTTTGATTAAGATAATTATTTGGCATGCTATCAAAATCTTGTTGATCTAAAGATAACAAGTTTGAATCTCATTACTCTTTTTATATTTGATATAATTATAATAGCACAACTTAGTTTGAACATGTTCGATTTCAAGTTAAAAAAATTTCATACGAGAGAGTGTCTAGAAAATAATATAAATTATATTATTTTTTAATCAAGACAGTTATTTGAATATATTTAGAATTTTACGAGGGTGTCAAAATGGAATTGCTAGTATGTATTAGAGAATAATATTTTTTTTTATTGATCATAAAAGAAATCTTTAATCATTCATCATTCAAAACTCATTAATTTGGTAGTTGCCATCAAATTTTTCAACAGAAGTAGAAACAGTTGAGTAAAAAAAATTATTGTGTCAATCATTCCCATAATAATAAAATAATTAACACTTCCGTGATTTAAAAAGTTTGTTGTCGTGGAAAAACTGCTGTAATTATTAATAAATATTATAATAGAAAAAAAATTAGAAAGAACATAAGATTTGATTTGGCAATCTATCTACACACCCACAAGAGCAAGGGCCAAAGAATTTTTATTTTTTACCATATAAAAAAAATTCATTATATGTATTTATATTAGATCCTTTTTTCCTGGGGACATTCTCTCCAGCCTATTTATCATTCCTCGTCTGCCCTATCAGCCACAAACTAAACGGTTGCCAAAATACTCGAATTAATATATAATTAAGATGCAATTTTTCTTGTTTTGTGAAATGTACAGATAAAATTTATTTTCAAGCTGTAAAATACTAAAACACAGTATGTAATATAGAGTCCGTGATATAAAAAGAATATTTTTAATTTAAATAATACTAAAATATCTCCATGAAAACAAAAACAAACAAATAAACCATCGAATTTTTTCAAAGGCACTTATCATGGAGGCCATTTAGAAGGTGTTTAGCACGATTTCTGTTTTTACTCTAAAATATTTTTTAAAAAGTTTTTTTGGATTGGAAAATATTAAATTAATATTATTTTTAGTTATATTAATGTATAAATAAATAAAAAATCTAAAATATATATTTAAAAAACCCCCCTCGGCACTCAAGCACCCCCCCGTTAACGGTTAATGAAGACGACAACAAATGCGACAGCTAATGAAATGGCTTCATTGCTACCTGTTATGGCATGGTTTCATTTATCTTACTGTTTGGTTCATCTCACCAAAACCTTTGAATCCATTCAATTACAAACCCTCGCTTTCAGTACTGTGTATGGTTCGTGGAAAACCAAGAGAAACTGCGCTTGCTGGTGTGGACCAAACTACATCAACAGGCTTGAGTAATGTTTGGTGGTTGGATTATATTAAAGGAGATTAATGGTTAGGTTTATATATTGTCTTTAACGTCCGTCTACTTCTGTAGCTCATCGAATATTTTTATTTTGTTACAAAAATGATTGAAAACTCTTATTATATATGTTAATTACATGGATATCCAAACTAGCTAGTTTATCTCAAATTTAACACAAGAAATTCATATTTTTCACTTACAAATCTATAGAAAAACTTAATTTTAATATATTTATATCGGGTCAAATTAAACTTAGATATTTTTATTTGCAAGATTAATCGGACATGGATATATATTTCAATAACAATATTTGCACTTAAGCTTTATAAGATATTAAATTAAAGAGTTTCTCTTTATAATTTCATCGAGCTCTTTTCGCAGGCAAACACATAAATATATATATTACCCTGGTTCTAAACAATTAAGTTTTGTTTGTGATATGTTCGGACTATGTTTAGAATGTATTTGGTGTTTTTAAATTTATTCATTATAAAAACATTAAAATTATCAAATATAAATAGAACATTTTAAATTATAAAAATATTTTAAAAAATTATTAATTTAAATAAATGTTTTATTTCATCACACCACAACACGGGTATTCTAATTAAAATGGAAGCTCAAGTAAAAACTAGAAAACATACAAGTTGAGATTATAAACATGTTGTAAATAACAATATACGTACAATGATAAACATGCAATTAAATATTGAAAACATATAGACATATAAAACATTGAGGGTTACGAGGTTCTCTAAAATACATCTATCGAGAATTTATTGAGATCAATATTTTATTTACATATAATTTATTTAAATTATGTTAGTGCATGTTTCACGATGAATAACAAGAATAAGTGGACTCTGTTAATTGAATCTTAAATATCATACACATTAATTAACCATTTTTAAACAAAATCTTCCAACGGGAAAACCCCTCAATCAGCGGCTTAACTTTTCATAGAAACCACCCGTTGATCACGTACGCGGGGAAGAAAAACAAAGTGCTCGGCCATGTAACTAACAAGTTAAATTTTCCAACTACGTGCATCCAATCACCTCCATTCTTCCTAGATTCGTCAAGCGATTGACAAATGACAACAACATGCCAAACACTTCAGCACAACCTCCTCAACATCAAAAGCATCTGTCGTGGGACCCCATGATCATCATGAACCCAGCAAATCAAGCGTCAGCCAGTCAATGCTTGAGCAGGGAGAAAAATAAAAGTTTGGGATTAACAGGTTTGTTCCCTCTGTGGTCTCAGGTTCGAACCCTATGATTGCTTATATGATGGTCACTAGAGGCTTACATGATCGTTAATTTCAGGGCCCGTGGGATTAGTCGAGGTGCGCGCAAGCTGCCCCGACACCCATGTTAAACTAAAAAAAAAAAATAAGGGTTAATTAGGGTATTGATTAACATTTTTTAGAACTCTGAATCTATCTATATGTAATCCACAAACAAAATCTGCAGTGCTATAAAAATAATAAACTACATGGTTGTCACGTGATTGCATCTTATTAGTTCATGCATCTACACCCTCTAAAGTTTATATCTCTGCTAGTGCATGCTTTTATATATTTAATTATCAGTACGCTCTTCACCTCTTCTGAAGGAACAAGAAATTTATATATAAATAGGAAGAGAAATGCATGCAAAAATTGCATATACACGTCCAAGTGGGGCGTAATATATATATATATATATATATATATATATAAGATGTAAATTAGCACAATGAAATTACTAATTATTGATCACACCGTCCCAGACACAAGAATCAGACATGATTTGTGGATGAAATGAAAGATCGTGGTGTGAATTTAGTTGATTGAGAATCCGTGCTTTTCCACGTCTCAAATATCTTGGATATATACACTCTCTTGTAGCCATTTTTCGAGGTGGTTTACGCAATATATAAGGGAAGGGATGCATAATTCACTTGTAATTATGTATTAAATTCGAACCTCGACACTGAAAAAATAATAGATCTTAGTTTTATTTACAGGCATTTTAAATTTCAACTTAATATCGAAATGATGGGGCTAGTATATAAATGTGCATGTACGAGCATGAACAATACAATGATCCTGTTATATGTATGATTAATCTTTATTAATTTACACAGGTTTTATAATATAAAAAAATAAAGTATTTACTTTAGTACCTCATGTCCTATTAAGATAAACATTTATCATTGCCCCATTATATTACTAATTGCAAGAATTATTTTTCAAGAAAAGATTCGAATTTGAAATATATCCAGAAAGGACATGGATATACCACTTAATTAGCTACAAGCTGGAACATATTTTGTGTCGATAGAGTGGAGGAGGCAATTCAATGGGTGTTTGGGATATTTTCTGCTTCTATTTTTTAGGGTTTTTTAAAAATATTTTTGGTTCGAGTCAAATAAAAAAAAATGATTAAAAGGTAAAATTGTATTTTTTTTTTAATTTGAGGAACAAAAAAAACATAAAAAATTAATAATAGTCCAAACATAGTAGATTAACCAATTAAACATGTGACTCAACTAATGGACTCAATTGGGTTCATTATTTGTTTTATCAAAAAAATTTAAGCCAAATATAAAATAGCAAAAAAAAATCAAATTAATTTGTGGGTGCATGAACATTAAAGAAAACAACTCAGAAGTGTGGGCCTTCTAGCCCAACCTGCACGCCTGGGCTCGACCCACTTTTTATTTTTCCTTAAAGAGGTTATATTCCGTCTCATCATCGTCAACAATGACTCTCTCTCTTTACATCAAAATCTGATGATTCTCTCTTCCTTATTTAATCAAGAAATGACTAAAAATAAAGAAAATGAATTTTAATATCAAAATTGATTTTTAAAAAATTACATGGACCAATGATTTAATAACTAAAAAATATGAATGGCTAAAATAAATTTTTAATATAAAATTAAAATCATCATCTATTTTAACCGTTTTACTCGCTTAAGTCTTTTTTTTTATTCAACAATTTCTTCTAAAAAAATATACAATTGAGTACTAATTTGGTGGCTCAATCATGAAAAAAAAAATATGGATTAAATTACAAAATTAAAAAAAAATCACTACTACAGTTCAGAATAAAAATGAGATGATGAATAGTAAAAAATACTACAGCATTTCCATTTTTTGTTAATTGCCTAGTAGGAGCTTACTGCACAACAGGTTTGGTACTTTTCGCTGTCCGTGCTTCCCCACCATGGAGTGCCTAGTCACTGACACCTCAGCCCACGCACACGTGTAGTCGCGTTTGGAAACCATGAGTCACCAGCTTAAAAAACAGAATGTGCTATTTGCATGTTTCCTTTTTAACCTCGAGAGTTAATTCTAGTTTTACCGAACATGGCAGGGCATGATGGTTATTTTGGTAATGACAGCAAGTTACGGAGTCGAGTAACTGATAATTATTGCCCCTAACGACCGGCCTTCAAATTCAGACTTGCAAATCTTATGTCGGCACGACGCGTTCGTTAAATTTGTCGGACCCTCTCCCTCCGTCAGTGTACGGCGTTTAGCTGTCTTTTGTGTTTTTTATTTTTCTACTTTAACCGTCTTCTCTGCGCGTGAAACCACGCTCTATCTTATTAGGAATTTAGGCTTTTCTTCTAATTTTTTTTACCTTTTGCATTTCCTTTTCCTGATCAATTATATGAATTTAAAATAGATCATAAATTATTTCCAATGAAATACTAATCAAGGATTTAAAAATCACGAGTATTTGTTTGTTTATTACCAACTAAAGAGAGATTATATGTTAATGATAAGACAGGAAAGCTAAAGTTGCCTCACAAAAAAGACTATATAAAATAAAAATTCTAAATAAGGGATTAAACAGAAAAAAGTTATATTTATCGTATTCCACACATGGTACAAATGAAATTAATTATTATACGTACAAACAAAGCTACCATGTTTGGTGTCTGACTTTAATATTGTATTAAGGAATTTTATTTTTTTAAAAAAATCGTATTGAGAAAAAAAAAAAAAAGCTAAGCTAAAAACAGACGAGTAAAATAAAATAATATAGAAAAGTATTTAGTTAAATTCATTATAAAATTTGTTGTTCCATTGAATTCTCAAAAAAATCTAAAGAATTATATAGTAAATGGAAAACTTTTTAAGACTGGTTATGGGTAATATATATATTCTCTAAAAGATTTGTTTTTATTGTGGTTTCGGGCTCGAGTCCTGTGGTTATTAATATAATGGTCACTGGAAGCTTATATAGTCGTTAACTTCAGGGCTTGTAAGATTAGTTGAGATACGCACAAGTTGATTCGGATATTTATATTAATAAAATATATATACATATAAAGACCGGTTGTGGATGATTACATAACTTAATTGGTGCCCAAAAATTAGCCGAGAGTACCCTGCCTTAAAAAGAAAAAAAAAAAAAAAGGTTATGCATGGACTTATCCTTGATTTTGTAGATAGTAGTAAAAGGAAATATGTATTCAACGCAAAGTTGACGCGTGCGGTAGGGCATGCAATTGGAAAGATGCTCGTGTCATATTCTAACTAACCACGATACGAGGCGTATCACGCTTCATTGATTAATTTAGGCGCGTAAGAGTAAGCGCGAGTAGCTTAATTACATTTTTCCTACCAACAAAAACAGAACACATTAAAAGCTCAGGATCATCAGATAAAAGAATTATGTCATCACTGCTAAGTATTGACAAATATGTTAGTGTGACTGTGTGATCACGTTGTTGATAGCCCAAGCACCAACTCATCTGTCTGCCTCTCTGTCTCTCCTGTTTTTCTTCTATTCTTTTATTCTTTGAGCACCCTGTAGTCCCCCCCTCCCTCCCCCTCCCTCTTCCCCTTATATTTCCCTCCCTCTCTTCTCCTCCCTTCCAGAAAACCCTTCTTGACGTGCCACTTTTTCTCTCCCCGTAAGCACTAAAACACACATTTCTTCGTGATAAATAAATATAAGGTTTAGTTGAATCGAATTGGGTTGGATTATTGTGCGTCAAATTTAAATTTTTGCGCAGGGATTTACTGAAAAAGAATGACGTCAATGAGCAACAATATTGCTGGGCAGTTTGGTGATACCACACTGACCAAAGTGTTTGTTGGGGGGTTAGCATGGGAGACACCAAAAGATGCCATGAGAGAACATTTTGAAAAGTATGGTGAGATTTTGGAGGCTGTGATTATTTCTGATAAAATCACTGGTAGATCCAAGGGCTATGGATTTGTAAGTCTTAATTTCACTGTACATTAGACGAGTACGTTTTCATTTTAATTGTTGCTACTGTTTTGCTAATGTTAGCTTTGGTGATTGTTTTAAATAATTAGGTTACGTTTAAGGAGGCTGAATCGGCAAAGAAAGCTTGTGAGGATGCTTCACCCATCATCAATGGCCGCCGTGCCAACTGCAATCTGGCTTCCCTTGGTGCACGCCGCCCTAGGTCTGCAACGCCGGCCCCTCCACAACAAGGTATGGATATTTTGAAGTCTATGGACGTATTTTCAACATAGATGTTTATCTATGTTAATATGTTTCTTAGAAAGGAATATTTCTTTATTTTCTTTTCAGGGCATGTAAATTAAGAGAGAGAGAGAAAGAATTGTGGATTCTCTTTATATATATATATATATATATATATATATATATATATATATATATATATAAAATTAAACTGCCAGCTTTCTTGAAATAAAATCAAATAATTTTTGGAGTCATGCATCAATGCTTGATAAAATTGCTGTATTAAAAATCTGACGATCGCCTGATCATTTATGGCATGATCACTTACTATATATTACCAAAAAAACTTGTATAATTTTCCTATTTGTATAACCTTACCCTTTATTAAAAGGAAAAAAATGTTTACATAAAAAACGAGAAATAAATCTCTAATATATGATAGGATTTCAATAAATTTTAGCATTATATAGTTTGCTCATGTTTGTGATTAAATTTAATCATGAAGGACCTAACATTAACGCTGGACCGAGGTCCACGCCAGCAGCGCCGGCAAATCATGTCCAGTGGTATTATCCGGCAGGGTCAGCTGCAGCAGCATCGCCGTTTCATCATCAGCATCACCAAGCCGTTCCCTTTTACGGGTAAGCTGGCACTCTGCGGCCTGAATATTGCTCTTAATTTTACCACATGAAATGTGAACATGGAGCGTTTCTTATGTTGTAGTTGCCGTTTTCAGGTATTCTCCAGCTTACATTGCCACCGATACCAGTGGCAATCATGTAAGTTTTTCTACAACTCTATTATCATTGATGAATAGTTATTCAAACACATGATCATTTCAGTATGCGTGGTGGTTATGGTAATTTATGGATAATTATGCAAGTTGATGAAAGCCCAATATTGATAATGAACTACAAATTCAGCCAATTAATGGAATATTTCTCAGCGATGAAAAAAGAAATTGAGTTGAAATTCCCAAATTTTAAACAATCCGATCCACCCTAAAATTAACAGAAAAATATTCGAGAGTCGATCGTGACAACGTGTTGCTATGATGGTCCACAGAAGCTAAACTACACAGGCGGGTCCTACATGAATGGGCATTTCTCTCAGGTGTATCCAGGGCAAGCTATGGTGGGTGCCAATACATTGATGCCAATGTACCCTTTTTATCACTTCCATCAATCACAAGCTATGGGCCTACCTGCTGCCCACATCTTCCCACCAACAACAGCGGGTCCCATGACAACCGTCCCCACTATCATGTCCAAACCACCGTCAATTGCTCCTCCTAGTGCAGGTACATACTCTTCCATGCATGTTAGCTGTACACGATGATTTCATAGCCTCTTGGGTTAGCTTCACATGGTAACATGATCAACCTTAGTCAAGGTGAACAAAAGAATCATCGTGCCACGTGCCTTTGTGATTGAATAGGGTGCGTTTACAACTGGCATGTTAGAAACTCACGTGCCAGAAGATCAAAACGCCCTCAAAGTCAGTGGATACTTTCCAATCCATGGTTGCTGCATGCTAGTTGCTGTTTACAATAACACAAATTGCTTGTAGCGTAGAATTTACAAGTTTTGTTTGATTCATTGTCCCTCACCACCTTGTATTAATTTCTTGAGTTACATACCAGTTTGTCCTTTCATTGAGATAAACTCCTACTTCTAATAAATTACAGGTCAAAACAATTCAATAACATATAAAAAATTAATTCAAACTAAAAAAATATTCAAAAAATTTTAAAAGCACAATTAAACTAACAAAAATATATTTAGTGTTAGAATATAAAAATCGGCATGAGAAGATGATCTTTAAATGAGAAGAAAGGTTAAAGACACGTGAGAGTACGTATTCCGCGTGGGTAAATAATGAACTAAAGGTTCATGATTGTGCTGTACATCTTTACCAGCCTAGCAAGCCTTTCATGTATGAAGTGAAACATACAGTAGTGCTAGCTAGTAGATTGATATTGATGCTCCATGCTGACATTATAGGCAATATCTTCTTGAGTATACCTTTAATTTTTCCAGTATTTTCTCTCTTTACATTGTGACTGAACGGCGCTAGATGTGTGTGTGTGTTCAATGGAACTCGGTGATAAATATAAACTGATATTACAGAGACAGTTTGCCTGGCTGTGGAATAGGTACAGGTGGCGCAAGTGAAAGCTTTAAAAGGGATGGATAAGAGAGGGGGCACTCAGTTGGCAATAACAGAAGGAGAGGGGAGTAGCTGCAGAACAACATTATTATCAGATCTGCTGTGGTTCTTCTTTCCGCGGTTATTTCTTAAGGAAAAAAGTATTTATGATTCTTAGGTGTTTGATAAGATTCTTTCATTCACTTTCTCTATCTAACATCTCAGCTTGAGCTGTGTGAACTATTAGAACCAAAAAAAAAAAAAAAAAAATTGTAATTGAAGTTCGTCATGTATGTTTTGCCCATATCTTATGGGTTACTTTTGATGGATTTCAATTAACTTTTCTGCTTAAAAAGCCTGCATCTTCTAATAATTTTTTGCCCCCCCTCTACTGGGTTATTAGCTTGATGTCTATATATTATATAGTTTTCTATAACAATGCTTAAGCATGCAGTATATTATTATGCCGAGAATGAATACAGTACAAGCATAAATTAATCTCCCCCTCCATATATCCCATTAATTGGAAGAGAGAGCTAATTCGAGCATTTGCGGATATAGCTGGTATTCTGAAACATAAGTGTGTGTGTGTGTGTGTGTATATGGAAAATATAAAAACATATTTAGTTTAAAAAATAAAAATATAAAATAAATCTATATTCAAAATAATTTTGAAATAAAATACTTGGATAATGGTCTCGATGTATAAAAAGCTCGTTAAAAGGGAAAAAAAAGCATTTAGAATACGATACGGGAAGCTAAGATCCATTCGGGAAAAGATCATTATGCCCTTCAAAAAAGAAGATATATACTTGGATAGCAAATAAAAGGAGGATAGCCCCTTTATATTAAATGATTATATAAAAGAAAAGTCCATCATCAAAGACACAAACGGACGTTCCCTGTTATAACATGTAAACGTGAAAGTTTAGTTCGTTAAGTCGGTAAGTCTCACTCCGGTTAATGACAAGAAGCATGCTCCAATCAAGTACTCTCACTCGCATATATTAAGATATTACTTGAAATTCTAGTCTAGACAGAAATCCTTGATTAAAAAAAAATTGCATTTTCGAATCTCTATTTAACTATTATTTTCAATCTTTCCTACCTTGATAAACGATACTATAGTTTTTAAACCCAGTCTAGTAGCCGGCTCGATCTAAAACTCGAGTTCCGAGTCTTAACCGGGTTAATTTTTATTTTTTAAAAAATCAAAACATCATTTTAGTAAAAAAAAAAAATTACATGGGTTGCAACCTGGTTTTTGACTGGGTTTTTTCAGGTCATCGGGTCAACCTGCCGGGTCAGTCAGGTCACACCAGGTCATGACTTTTTCTATTTTTTTTTCAAACCAGCCCGGTTCCAGTCTCGGATTGGCCTGACCGGTTTCAAAACTACCAACTATACCTTTCTCTGTTAAAGTTATAAGGCTGAAAAAAATTGATAGTTTTAGCTTTTCTTTATTAGAATCATGTATTCAGAATTGTGTAAAAATACATGTTAAATATCGATAATAAATAAAATTTTGGAATGTTAAATACTCGAGTGTTCATTATTTTCAATAATTGGTGTGAGAGCTTGGAAGAAAAAGGATAATATAAACTTGGCAGCAAAACATGCCTTCGTTGACAAAAACACAGCAACGGTCCTTCGAAGAAAACACACGCAGAAGCAGCAGCATAGACACAGAGTCCAAGAAAATAGCAAATTCATATAGCAACAACGTCAACTCTCTTTGCAGCAGCAAAAATCACAACAGCCTTCATTGACAAGCCTTTTTTAGGAGCAAATAATGAAGATTGAACATCTCGGGATCGACAAGGTGAATGAAATGTCAAGATTTGTTCATTGTTTGTCCGAGGTCAACAATGGACTCAGATGTACCTAAAAAAAATATTACTTGGAGAAATAAAGCCTCCAGCAAAAAGATATATATTATCATGAAAAAAAATTATATTTGATAATCTTTTATTTCACGTATGAAAAAAGTTAAGAAAAGTGTTCATTAATACTCTGGCTATCTGCTAGCAAAAGCAAGATATACTTCACAAAGTAATTAAAGCTTGCTTTAGGAGATCTAGATCTAGTAATCTGCAAATTACCAGATTATAAAATAAATTATAAAGTTATTTGTAGTTGCAGGCCTGTATATATTGTGCAAATGAAACAATATTAGAAGACAACCTCGCGTTATAGTAGTTAATGAGGCTTAGAAAATGACTTGATGTCTGCATTTAAAAAGATCTTGTTTATAAGAGAGTCACTTGTTGCTAAACCGGGTGTCTAGGAATATCAATTTAAGGATAAATAAGATATTTACATATAAAATGTTTTTTTTTAGATAAATTTTTTGATATTTTGATGAACCCATAATGGAAAAAATATGGTGGTAATTGGTGACAAGGATGAGATGATGATTGTTGCGGCAATGATAATTAAAATGATATTATAATTGTAAATTAACTACTATTAGTTAAATATCTTATAAAACCCTGAGCTTAAAGTTTTTTCTAACAGATGAATTAGGTTCGTAACTTGATCAATTTTCTTATAAATTTCCGAGAAACAGAAAAACAATTCTTAATAAAATTTCAAGCAAAACAAAACTCCATTAAATGTAAATAATTTTGCAATTTAGCCACATTCGGTCGTGCATTTGAGGGGTGATTTGAATTTTCCTCGAGAAGTAGTTTGATCAAACTAACCAGATGTTTTGTTGGCACGTAAAATGGAAAAGAAAAATGCAATGAAAACGAAATCTAAAGATCCTGAGAAAAGACCCTGAATCATTCGGGGACGTCGAGTGGATGTACCTTGGAGCCCATCCACGCGGTTGTTTCTCGGGGGAAAAATTGATGAGATAATGTGGGTTCGACGGAGTCTTTTGGATCTGGTATCTAGGCCGGCGAGGGCTCGGAATATAATACAAGATCACCTGTAAAGTGATCGTAATTCACTGGCCCTGACCAGATCAATTGGGTCTCAAAATCTGTTAACATATGGGCCAGGACTAGTTTGGGCCGAAGGAATCTTCGTAGCCACATAGCACTCTTTTAAACGTGTTGATCTGCTTATGGCTTCAACATCACGAACCCTTGATTTTTTTTTTTAGTTTAATATGGATGTCTGTACCAGCTTGCGCGTACCTCGACTAATTCCACAAACCCTGAAGTTAACGACCATGTAAGCCTCTAGTGGCTATTATATGAGCAACCACAGGGCTCGAACCTGAGACCACAGAGGGAGCAAACCTCTTGGTCCCAAGCTCTTACCACTGGACCACCACCTAGATGGTTAGGAACACTTGATTTTAGTTGGATTAAGTAAGTGGTTGATATCGTGGTATGAATTATTTTTTATTTGAAGTTATATTTAAATAATTATTTTTATTTTTTATACAATTAAATATTTAAATATTTTTTTAATATTTTTTTAGTGTGAAGTACTTTTTAACAATATTTCTAAAAGCAAACGTTTATTCTCATAATATTGCTGGGCTGTCTTAATTTTGAAAATGATCTGATTCCCGAGATGGATAGCCTTAGTTTCAATCCAACAATAGAAAGAATCAACCCGAAGAACCATGATGAAAGCTTCCAGGTTCCAATCAATGTTCCCTTCTTTTATTCGACTTCTATACTACTGAACCAAACAAACCTTGAAGTAAAAATGCGATTGGATCTATTTACAAGCAAAATGATATTTTAATTTTATGAAAATTTGAAATAAAAAATGCTTTCATAGAAAACTTTAGTTAGAAATTTCATGTTCAGATTCAACGAAATTAAAAAACTAGTTCTGTAGTTTTCTAAATTTTGTATTGAGTTTAGACAGTACTAGAGGTTATCATAATTTTGCTTTATAAGTTTTTATTTATTTTTCAAATAAATAAAAGACATGAAAAATATTTTTTTGTTATATACAAGTATTTTTTTAGCATTATAAACGATTAATTTTTTTTATATATATATATCTAGTCAATATCATAAACATAAAAACATTTCCCGAGCCAACAATATAAATTTTTCATTATATTTTTTATATTGAATAAAATAAAATTAATATCATATAATTCGATAATCATGAATATAAAATATAAAATAATTGTTATAAACTATGATATTTTATTTTTTATGAAAAATAATTGTGATCTTGCTAAATTTTTATTTTTTAAAATGAAAAAAAGATTATCTTCATTTTTAATAATTATGCACATTCTTATTTTTTATTAAAAAACAAAAAGAAAAACAGTTTCACGAGAGAGAGAGAGAGAAGAAAACTTTTATTAGTTTTTGTCGTTTATTTTTTTAATTGTAACCAGCAAGCTGCAATGCAAAAGGTCAAAGATGCACTGTATTGTATTTTTGTAAAAATATTCTTTAATTAAAAACATATATTTTCTAGATTTTTTAAATTTTTTTATATCAATAGGTTTCAATGTAAAAAATAATCTGAAAAACACTGAATTCACCCGCAAAAACAAATGCCATCGCCGGTATCTAGATAGTACTGGAAAAAGTCTCCATCACCCCAGTTAATTAAGTGCACTCCTGGTGAAAATCTACCAACCACGTGCAGGTGCAGCTCATGTCAGAACTCAACCGAGTAGACATGAACTGAAATCGGTCCGGGCAGTTGGGTCGACCCAGCCCTCGGTCAGGACTTAAAAAAAGAAGCTGACCCAGTCAACAATCGTTTTTTTTTTTTTTAAAAAAAAGAATAACGCTGTTTTAATTTCTATTTTGAGATTAAATAAGTTAACTCAGCGACTCCGAGTCAAGTATAATAACCTAAGTAGTACACTTATCAACCGAGCACGCAACTATGTTTGCGGTTTTTGTTGTGTCGGAAAGGGGTGGTCGTGAACGAAACCAGTACTTCCAGAAGGATTCTCTCTTGTCCTTTGCTACGTAAATCGGGCAGCAATCTCTTAGATTACCCAATTGGTTACAATTAGTCAATTTTCTACCAGATATACCTCGTCACATTACTGCTCGTAAATTCACTGCAATCACCCCCGTCCATTTTTTTTTTTTAAAGTGGAATAATCCCATAAATTAAAAAAAAAAGTATAAAAAGATATTGTGCTGTGAATATAAAAGAGCTTAGACAACAGGTGGTGTAGATATCTTCTGCTATGGACTCTCACAGGATCACATGGTGAAAGCTTATCAAGAGATAGAGACGTGATAAAAATATTCCTTGACTGAGAAAAGTCTATTAAAAAATGATTAAGACATTTACCGAAGCCCTATCAAATCACCAAAAGCCACGGAATAATCCACCGGTCTCCACCTTCTCACTAAATCCTAACCACACGTGCCCAGACATTATTGGGCCGTCACAATCCTCGGTCACCAGCAAAGTTCCACACACTCATTGATAGAAAATGAAGGAAAAAGCCTGTGCCGGATTGGAATTGTAAATGTGGTTGGAGTTTATTTGAAAATTTATTAAAATAATATTTTTTTATTTTTAAAAATTATTTTTGATATTAATATATTAAAATAATTTAAAAATATTAATAAAAATATTAATTTGAAGTAAAAAAAATAAAAATATTTAAATTTTTAAAAAAATATTTTTAAAACACAAAAATAAATAAATATCAAAATAATATATATTTTTTATTTTTTAAAAATTATTTTTTAAATTATATCAAAATAATTTAAAAATATAAAAAAAATTAATTTAAAAAAAATTAAATTTTTTTAAAATATAAAAAGTACATAAGAGGACGCCTAACAGGTACAGTGATGGCCAATCACTGAAAAGTGAAAAAGGACAAGAACCCATTATATTCGGGCTTTGTTTACAGATCACTTAAGAGGACGCCTAGGTTATTCTCATGCCCAAACACTACCTTTATCTTCTCTCTTTCTCTCTCTAAAAACTCAAAAAAGAAAAAACCCCACAATCCCCTGGCTTCCACTTCTTACAAGATCTAACGAGGTAAACACGTAATCTTAAAAAAATCACTCTTTTTATTAATATAGCAATCTAAATTGTTGTTCTTTAATATCTTTTTTTAATAAGTACATCACTTGATTTACTATTTTTCTTTACAGAATTGTGGACTTTTTTTTGGCTAGGGTTTATCACTTTCTTAATATTTTTGTTTAAAATTGTGGTTTCTTATAGTGAAAAGGCTTCCTTTTCGGATCTTGAAACCGACCCAAATACTGTTTTAAATGGATGAATGCAAGAATGATAATGATTTGGCTAGTAATGCTACGGAATTATCGACTAGTGAACATGCAGATAGTGAGAAAACCACAAAAGCAACGACCCCAGTTGTTGTCGACGCCGTAGCCAGTGAGGAGGCTGAGGGTCTGGGTAAGGGTAATATTGAGGGTTCTTCAAGGGATCATGTGGTGGCAAAGGAAGGAGGATCTTGTAATGGAGATGAAGTAATGGTTAGGGGGTCTTCAAGCGAGGATGTTGATGGTGGGTGCACAGGCAATTTGGGTGATGGAGGTGGAGGGGGAGGGAGAAAGGAAACTGCTGCTTGTGGTCATGCCGACGGAGATGCGCAACATTCAGATTTTAGTGGTGTAGTTGGTGATTCAGGGACACATGAGAATAGGGGTTCTGGTGTTGAGGCATCAAACTCAGAAGTTGAGTCTTCTAAGGTTGCAGAATCTGAAGAAGGGAAACCAGCTGAGGGCGGGGAGAAGGAGAGGCAGGTGAGTGGCCATGGTGATGAGACTTCACAGGAAGTTCAGGAGTTTGCAGAATCTAAAGGAAAAGGTAAACCGGTAGAGGGTGGAGAGGAAGAGATGGAGGTTGGCGGAGATGGTGGTAAGACTTCATCTAAAGTCGAGGATGCAGATACTGATGCTGATGCTGATGCTCAGTGTGTGAGAATTGTAAGTGGGATTGGTGGGGAAGCCCAAGCTATAGTAGAAGAAGCGACTATTGTTACGGATGAGGAGAGTTTGAAAAGGGAATTGGTAGAGGAGGGTGTTGAGGGAGTTGGGATTGATGTTAGTCAGAAAGTGAGTTCTCGACTAGTTGGGCTGTCAGAGAATGAATCTCAGGATCAAAGAGCTGAAAGTGGAGCAGGAGGTCCTTCCATGGCAGTAGGTTCTTCAGTAGGTGAAACCCAAGTTATAGAGAAATGTGAATTGGTTGAGGAAGCTGCGGGTAGGGCCGAGGAAAAAGATGGCAATGTGAACGATGCACTTCAGGATTCAGAGACGCAAGAGGTGCTTGTTTTGCATAACGAAGTGTGGAATTCTGTTACTGAAACTGCAGTTGTAACTTCTCCAGCTGTGGAAGATATGAATGTAGAGACCAAAGTTGTTGAGGAAGTTGTGGTGATGGCCAATAATGAAGGTTTAGATCCCAAGGTTGAAGCAACTAGGAGTGATGCTTTGAAGGGAGAACTTGCTGGTGATTTAGAGGGGATTATCTCAACTTCTGAAAGTTCACCAGTTTTAACAGAAAAAGACAGCATTGCCAACCCAGACTCGGAATTGTTGGATGAACAAACACAAGTTGCCATTGAAGGGAGGGTTTCATCAACTGACGACAAAAATATAACATGTCCTAACAATGAAGGTATGGACACTGATGCTTTTAGTGAAAGTTTTTGTTTTTCAGTGGAAGAACTGCAGGGAACATCTGAGACAGCCAATGGGAGCACTGAAAATGGCTATAATGCATGTGCAGATTCACAATCTTCGTATCAACCAGCTCAAGTAGTTGTTGGAGCTGTAGTTGTAGCAAAGGAAAACAATGTGCTTCTGAATCCTGAAAAGAATAAAAAAGCAATAACTGCGTGCATAGTTAATAACGCTGAAGAAGCTGATCTACAGAAAGAGCAAGTAATAACAGTTTGCCAACAGCAGAAAGTTGAGACCATTAATGGAAGCACTGAAATAAGGACTAAGACAACATGTGGAGGGATGGAAATGGATGTTGAAACGGCTTTGACACACAACGATGAGGTTTTGACCTCACGTACTGAAGTTCCAGATCCTTCTGTAAAAGATCAACAGTTGAAGCCTGAAGAAGGTTTAGACAAAAGTGCACCCAGTGATCCTGCTCATGTTGATTCAATCAAAGAACAACTGATGGAAGTTCAAGAACAGGCTACTCGTGCTAAAGAATTTGGAGGGGAGAAGAAAAACCTAGAAGAACAGAACTCACATGCCGAAACAGCATCCGTGTGCACAGAAACAGATAGCCAGCTCATGGATGTGGGGGAAAATGTTATCGCAAGCAATGAGGAAGCTTTGATTTCCAAAACTGAACTCAAGGAGCTTGCTGAAAGCGATCAGCAATTAAAGGTCGAGGAAGGTTTGGATGAGGGTGCATCTCATGGTCCTTTTGAGATTGTTTCAAATGCAGGGCAAGAAATGACAAATGAAGAACATGTTCTTGATGCTGAACAGGTTGATTTACAAGGGCAAGAAATGGAAGTTGAAGAACAGGATACTGACACTGAACAGCTGAACACCATGGAGGAGAAATCTTCTAAATTGTCAGTGTTAAAGCCTGGAAGCTCAGAGAAAGAAGATCAAGCTTGTTATCTGCTGCCGCCAGATAATGAAGGTGAGTTTTCTGTATCAGATTTGGTCTGGGGTAAAGTAAGGAGTCATCCTTGGTGGCCTGGACAGATATTTGATCCATCAGATGCCTCCGAGAAAGCAATGAGGTATCATAAGAAGGACTGCTATTTAGTAGCATATTTTGGGGACCGCACATTTGCATGGAATGAAGCATCTTTGCTAAAGCCTTTCAGGTCACACTTCTCTCAGGTTGAGAAGCAGAGCAATTCGGAAGTATTTCAGAATGCTGTTGATTGTTCTCTGGAAGAAGTTTCCAGACGAGTTGAGCTGGGTCTGGCTTGCTCATGTCTGCCAAAGGATGCCTACGATGAAATCAAATGTCAGGTAGTTGAAAATACTGGAATCCGGCCAGAGGCAAGTACAAGAGATGGTGTTGACAAAGATATGAGTGCTGATTTGTTTCAACCAGATAAATTAGTGGATTATATGAAAGCATTAGCGCAATCTCCATCTGGTGGGGCTAATAGATTGGAGTTTGTGATTGCAAAGTCTCAGTTGCTGGCCTTCTATCGATTAAAAGGTTACTCTGAACTGCCTGAATATCAGTTTTGTGGAGGGTTGTTGGAGAAGTCAGATGCTTTACAATTTGAGGATGGATCGATTGATCACACATCTGCTGTTTATGAGGACCATGGGCAAATTTC
Organism: Populus trichocarpa; assembly: GCF_000002775.5. Taxonomy (NCBI): domain Eukaryota; kingdom Viridiplantae; phylum Streptophyta; class Magnoliopsida; order Malpighiales; family Salicaceae; genus Populus; species Populus trichocarpa. The sequence continues at coordinate 20,391,169 of NC_037294.2, forward strand.
ATCGGGTGAGGAGATTTTGCAAACTCAAAGAGGCTCTTCTCACAAACGCAAACATAATCTGAAGGATAGCATCTATCCCAGGAAAAAAGAGAGAAACTTGTCTGATTTGATCAGTGACTCGTGGGATTCTGTGGGTGATGAAATTGGGTCTGATGGGAAAGCAAACAGTATGCTAGTTTCCCCTTCTGGCAAGAAAAGAAAAGGCTCCGATACCTTTGCTGATGATGCATACATGACAGGACGGAGGAAGACTATATCTTTTGCAAAAGTGTCTTCAACCGCATTGAAGCCCTCCTTCAAGATTGGCGAATGCATCCAAAGAGTTGCTAGCCAAATGACTGGGTCTCCTTCTATCCTGAAGTGTAATAGCCCTAAGGTAGATGGAAGCAGCGATGGGCTTGTTGGAGATGGATCTGATGCTTCGTTTTTGCATTCTGAGGATGCTGAGATAAAGAGAATAATAGTTCCAACAGAATACTCATCACTTGATGATCTGCTATCACAACTTCACTTGACAGCACAAGATCCCTTGAAAGGATATGGTTTCTTGAACATCATCATTAGCTTCTTCTCTGATTTCAGGAACTCAGTGGTCATGGACCAGCATGATAAAGTATCTGGTAAGAGAAAAACATCCCATTCTTCTGGTGGTTTTCCTGAAACATTTGAATTCGAGGATATGAATGACACTTATTGGACAGACCGGGTTATTCAAAATGGTTCTGAAGAGCAACCACCACGTAAAAGTAGGAAAAGGGATAATCTTTTTGTGCCTGTTGTTCTGGATAAACCCAGTGGTAGGTCAAACTCTAGGAAACAATATTCTGATAGCAATTATGATGTATCAGCTCAGAAACCAGCTGGTTATGTGGATGAGAAGGCTCCGGCAGAGCTTGTAATGCATTTCCCTGTGGTGGATTCTGTTCCTTCAGAAATAAGCCTAAATAAGATGTTCAGACGCTTTGGACCTCTAAAAGAATCCGAGACAGAAGTTGATAGGGATACCAATCGTGCCAGAGTAATTTTCAAGAGGTGTTCAGATGCAGAAGCTGCTTATGGCAGTGCTCCCAAGTTCAACATTTTTGGTCCGATTCTTGTGAATTACCAGCTCAACTACTCTATATCTGTTCCTTTTAAAACTCCACCTCTATTCCAAGATGAGGAAGATGCCACTCTTTTTCTTCAATATTGAAGTTGATCTGGTATGAAACTCAGGTAAACATATAACTGTACTAGGAGTGTCTTCTTCATATGGTTTCTTGGTAAATATTAGCAGCCTTGTGATATTTTCCTACTGAATTGGAAATGTCCTTTTCATATTCTTTCTTGGTAGAGCTTGATTTATTTAGAACTGGTTAGCAGATTTAGGACAAATATAATCGAAGTATCCATATCTATATATAAAAAGTACTAACTATATGTAAACATTTGATTAGAGTAAAATACACTTGTCTTTTTTTCTCTTCAAATTCCCTTATGTTTATTCTTCTAATTCTGAATAAAGAAATATTTCATAATCGGTCATGCCTGTTCTTTTATTCAGATGTCTTAGCTTTACTTCCCCATCAGAAATAGGAGGCATGGATCAAATTCCTTCTCATTCTAAAGTATTATTTTTCCACCCCTTGTGTTTTGATGCTATTACTTATTTTATTATTGCTGCAATTGTTTTGTTTTTTTTTTATTTTCACTTTACCTTTTTTGCAAATATTTTTAATTTACCACTTCATTTTTTTTTAATTAAACAAGAAGTGCATCATGGTGATGCTAAATAACTCAATGCCGTTTCTAAATAAATAAAGAAAAGAACTCATAGGTATATCCATGTATGCCCTTGTTTATTTTACAAAATAGTAATGCTTGGATAGTTAATAAATGTATTTTTAAAATCTTAAAAATTTCCAATGAACTGAATTATACATGTGCGAATGCACATGCCTAAGTTACCAGCAATATTAAATATTTGAATTTGTTCATGGGAGGAGAGAATGTCTGAAAACCAAGAAATTTTGCAGAAAAAAATTGTAGGAGATAGGCATCTCGTCTTCTGGGAGTAGCAAGTTTCTGGAGTCTGGAACACTTGGGTGGAAATACATGTTTGTGTTTGTGTGTGCATGTCTTTCATTGGAAAATATGCACTCTCACTGAAGTTGGAAGTACTCATCATTTGCCAAGAGCATGAATCGGCCTTAAAGTTCTCCCTTTCAAAAATTGAAAACATTTTGATGAAAAGTAAGCCTGGCTTTTAGATGGTTGTAACATTCTGGAGATTAACCTTAAGTTTTGACTTCTTATCAGTCACTGCTGCAGCACGCTATTGCTCCTTTTCACTTGTTTTGCTTCATTACTTGTATAAAATGCTGTTTGTTTATGAATCAATTTTTATGATAGGAGATGGCCAGTGCTGAAGATACACACGGAGACAACACAGCTACTGGCAACGTCTGGCACATTTAACCGATGAATTTGCTGAGAAAAGTAATGAAGCAAACAAGTTATCCGCAGCAGCAGTTGATTGCTGGCATATGTTCGGCAGACAGGTTTGCTGAGGAAATAACCAGACTAATAATAACATGTTTCTCTGTGTCTTCCACTTGAGCTTCACTTGACTGTGTCTGAAGGAGGATGTAGAATGTTGCCTTGTTCTGAAACCTCAGTAGTCTTAACTTAGTGCATTGTAAAGCAGGTTATTAGCGGATTGTAGTTGATGTTCTTGATGAGTAGGAGATTCGATCATGGAATCATGCTCTGCCTTTCCGTCATTTACGGTGGTAGGTCTGCATGTCACATGGAATGATTTTCCTTCTGTAAGAAACTGCGAAAGAGGTAGAGCACTTTTGTCCATAATGCTGAGAGCATTGGCAGTTTAGCAATGCTGTAATCTTTGGCAGATACCTGGATCCATAGCATCCATGGATCTCTTGAAAAAGCGTGAGCCTTGGGAGAGAGTTTTGGCACGTGTGGCACAAAGCTCCACCTTTCCTTAATTTTCCATAAAGCAGGGGCCAAATTCTTCTCTTTTTATAGTAATAATTTGACTTGTCGCGGATGGGTCAAGATTCACCTCTTAAAAAGTTCATGGTGAATTGTTGATTCGAGCTCAACAGGGCGACTTTTAGGAGCGTAAAGGCCATGCCAAATTTTCAAATTGAGGAGCTCGGCTTGTTACTTGAGAAATAGCCGAGGATGCAACATGATCAAGTTAAAAAATCAGTGAAGAGTGAGGCCTTGGATACTGGATAGACAACAAATCGTTCATAATTTTGATACCTCATGATACTTTTTAGAACCGGCTCAATAATTTTTATGTTTTTTTTATTTTTGATTTGATATTAAAAATGAATTTTAAAAAATAAAAAATTATTTAAACATATTTTTAACAAAAAATCACTCTAAAAAATTATACTACTAAACAAGCAACTTCATCATCACCGGCCCCGAGTTGGCCAAAAAGATCGGACCTTACTGGCAAGCCAGTAATGGCGCGTAAATGAGCCACTCTTAACGGTTCTTAAACCACGAGACTGTAAGAATATCACTTTTGCCATCTTGAAAAAAAACATTCACGCGCCGAGAGAAAATAGAATCTTCTATTCCGCTCCTCGAGCGAAAAAAAACTGCAGCCGTTTTATAAATAACGCCTCTCATTACTCAAAATTTATTTTTCATAACTCATTATCAAAATTTTAAAATTTTCCCTCTCCTTAAACGTCTCTTCCCCTGCCTAGATATATCCTCTGCTTGTAAACAGTCTTGAGGAATTGAAGAAGAAATCTTTGAATGATAAAAAAAAATACCACTTCATCAAAAATGTCCTCTAAAGGAAGTTTTCAACAGTTTCAATTCTCAGGTTCTCTCTGTTCCTTTGCAAGAAAGAATGGATTTCAAGTTCTTGTTGTCTTTTTACTTATACTTCCTTTTGGTTATGACTTTTTTTAATCATTTTTTCTTAGTTTTGCATGCCCTGTATTTTGACAAGTTTTTTTTTTTTGCTTTTGCATTATTGAATTTCTCTTTCCTTTTCTTTTCATGGATTTAAAGAGTCAAGAATTGCTGTAATAACAGTTTATGATTCGAGAAATGCCTGGAAATTTTTGCACCTCTGTTCTATAGAACAAGTCTGTTTTTCGTATGTCCAGTTAAGTATTTTTTTTAAGTGAAAAGATTGTCTTAACGATGGTGTTGGAAAGGAAAACACCGAACAATGCCCAGTAAAGAGAAAATAATTAGGACATATCAGCGTGGTTGGTTTCCTTTGGTTCTGTTCTTTCAATCTTGGAGCGTAGAAATGGTTGCTTTTATACTTTTGACCTTGGCTTTTTTATTTTTTAGAAGTTTCAGAGAGTAGAAAGAAGGCTGATGTTCAGATGATTCAGAGCCTGAATCCTCAGCATATGCAGAATCATGGAGAAAGAGCTGGACATAGAGAGACGGATGCTTCACAATCTGAATCCGAGTTTAACTTGCGCAAGAGTTTGGCATGGGATAGTGCCTTCTTCACTAGTCCAGGTTTGCTTCCTAGGCTGAATAAACCTTCTTAACAAGTGCTGCCGATTGTTTTCGAAGGTTGAAAGTTGGAAATATGAATGCGTTTTGTTGTGCTTCCTCAGGAGTTCTGGACCCTGAAGAGCTGGAGACGCTTAGTATTCGGATTGTAGATAATGGAGGATACACAACCGGGGGCGGGGAACTGAGGTCTGTACGCTCTCAGCCTGCAGGACCAGAAAGAAACAATGGAATTGATGAGTGCGCTGTGCGCAAAAGTTTAGCTTGGGATGGTGCCTTTTTTACAAGTTCAGGTACCGTTTTAGATGATTTAGAAGTCTCTGTTGAGGCCCCATATATAAATCAATGCTTGTTCTTATTGTAATCTTGTATGATTTCAATGTTTAATTGATTTAGTAGTTGTAATAGCAAGTTTGCTGCTCTTAGGAGTTTTGAATGCCGAGGAGTTGTCTCTTTTAAATGGAGGATTTAGACCATCTGAAGCACATTTACTTCCTGGGATTGAAGAAGTTTGGAGTTCTATTCAATCGAACTCAACAAGAAATACCGATTCTTACTCCCTTGCAAGCCTTGAGATTGATCTTTTAGACAATATGAGAGCATTCATGCAAAAATCACCTAAGGCATCATCCAATAGGCCAACATCAACCGGAAAAGTTAGTAGAGAAAATGAAATGCGAAGGGGCAATAGTAAGTATTTTGTTGTTTCTACAAGTATATGCATTGAGAGTGAATGAAGGCAGCTCGTTCTTTCAATTTTGTGTTGAATTCTAGCTGTCCTTGTCAGGCTGTTCTACAATTTCATTCCATTATTGAACCTCATTCCTTCTCTATATGTTTTCTCTCCATCTATTGCCATGTCAGGCTAAGCAAGCCAGCAAGTTTATGTCATTAACTTTTTGCTTTTGTAAACTGTGTACTGCTCAATTTGATTTTTAAAATATTTTTTCCTTACGCTGCTTTCATTTCCTTGTTGTATTTATCTTGATCTCCTGTATTCACCCTCAGTAATCACGTGTTCAATTCGATACTCATGCTGCTTTTGTCGTTTCTTCAGCTTCAAAAATATTGGATGCTTCCTCTCGATTAAGAGTAAGTTGTCTTGATTCATATTCACTACATCATTTTATTTGTACTGTACCAAGGTCTCACCTATGCATCATCTGAAATGGTCATTCTTTCGCTTTAATCCCATAGTTTAGCTTTAGGGAGCCATTAAAGAGGTGTTCTACAGCTTTTGCATCCACTGTCAAGATTGATGAATAGGTTAGTGCCTGCTATTGTAGAGGAACTGAAGTTTTGAATGTGATTAAGCAGGTTGCACCTAACAAAGAATCCAAATCTTTTCTCAAGCCACCAAAGATATCATGCCGTGCTCGCACTCTATCCACAGCTCCCAACAAAAGGGCTTCTTTGGGTGTAAACCATGTTAAATTGGAAAACAAAGGTGCACAAGTTGCTTCTGGTAAGAATTCCAAAAATTGTCTCATCATGCTCAGAAGATACTGTTGTTGGTAATGGCCCCTATGTTATTCTTATAGGGAGAACCAAGATTGTGTCAAAGAAAACTTGTATCCGGGGTTCATGCAGTATTGTCCCAAGTTCAACACCACCAGTGAAATCACCTTCTTCAGTTTTGCACACTGCTGGGAAAGAGTTTGGAGGATTTTGCTGTGCTCCTAATTTCACTGGTAAATCTCCTCCAGATTCCCTGAGGAGAATTAATTCCCAAGTGTCTAGTTCTGTTTCAACCTCTAGAACTCCTTCAAAGCATTCATTTGGAAACAAAAATGACTTGATGAAATCCAGAGACTCTGTCTGTTTATTATCCACGCCCAAGTCATCATCTTGTACATCACCTGCTAGTTCCATGGATGGATGGTCCTCAGAATCATCTTCCATCGTTCTTAACCCAAGATCAAATGGTTTTGCTGCCATTCTTGCAACCACAGCATGCACAGGGATTTCTTTTGGCAAGGATGCCTCTCAGGTAACAGATTCTCAGAGACGTCGTTATGAAGAACCTTCTTTGGTACATGAAAGTCAGGAAACAAGCTTCATGACTGCGCAACCAAACAAAAACTCAGAGCGAACCAGTCTTGTTCGGTCCAATGTTTCAAAAAGCTTAACATCTTCAAGTCTTCGAATGCCATTGCCGAAGATTGGATATTTTGATGCGGTTGGTTGTTTTTCATTCGTCTTTTTTATTTGAATGCTTTCTGTTTTGCTAAGAGTGGACATGATACAGTTTATTTCACATCTAGTGTATTGTCTTGTAAATTCTTAAAATGCATGAAGAATTCTTCTCTCTCAGGAAAATTTCGTGGATATAGCACCAAATGGAGGCCTGAAGTTTTCCTCTGGTGTACAATGCACTTCTTCCAAAAACAGAAGTGGTACTAGTGATGCCAATGGAGCTACAGATAGAACAAGATATGGCATGCATCGGTTGGCAGGAGCCACATCGATGTCTGTGAGTAAAACAGGCACAAAGGAGCTGGTGCTGGTCTGCTTACAGGAGAAGAAGCAACCTGTGAAAGAGCATGAAGTTATCAAAGGGCATGATCGTGGAAATAAAGTGCGTAGAATTGATGAAGATAAAGAAAACATTGGTGGTTTTGAAAATCAAGTTGATGACCTGAGCAGACGTGTGCAAGGCATTGCTTTTAGGAGGGAATTGATCACGTAGTCTAAAGTAAATAAAAGTCCTTCACCGTTTGCTGTCTCCATTATTTACAAGCGTGTTGAATTTTCTTTAATTTTTTTATCCGATTAACTCCACGGTAATAACATAAAAATAAGAGGATTTTGAATGCAAGCGCCTTCTCCCTCTATATTGATGTGGTCATAAAGCATATTGCCGGAAGAATAAAAAAAACTTGGGAGAAAACCTGTGACATATCTATGAAACTCAATAAACAGTGGTTCTCTCTCCTGTCTCCTGATTCTGGGTAATCTGCTGTTGCCTAATCCAGTCACCGAAGCACTTGTTAGCTTGAGATGCTATATGATATAAGCTGAGTAACAGAGACAACCATTGAAAGCTAGCAAGCAACTAACTTTAACATAGCGAAACCAGATAGGAAGGGGTAGTGAATCCGCAAATGGACACAACTGTCGTTTACAAGGAGATCGAACTTTGATCGAACCACTAGATAGCCTGCCTTAATATTTTTATAAAATTCGTACTATGAAATAACCAAATGCCTCGATTATATGCGGCTTTTCACCAATTCTCACAATAGAGATTTTTTTTCTCTTGAAACTGTTCGACCTAAAATGTCGTGACTAAAAATAACGAGCTTGACACTAAATGTCCTGCATTAGAAACACCTGGAGTTGCTAGGCCATTTCAGATTCGATCAATAATTCACAGCAGAACAAAATTCGGAAAAGTAAGGGCAACACCATGCAGAAAAAATTGTCATTCAAACACCATTCTGGTCGAAAATTTTGTTTTCTCAAGACAAACAGATTCATGTTCAAAGTCATTTGCAAAATTCTGCCTTACATGATAAAGGCTACTACTATAGATGAAAGGGTTAGATATGGCAGAGATTGGATCAAGGAAAAGCTCTCCCAGTAAAACTAAGACCTTGGCTTTTCCTTCTTCTCTTTAAACAGAGCAAGAAGGGATACACCAGAGACCTTCACCACCTTGAACCTGACTCCAGGAATATCTCCCACTGCATGGCCCTTTCGTCCAAATCCAGCAATCAAAACCTCATCCTAAGCAAAAGAGAAAGGTATAAATTAGATTTAGCATGTAAACAGGAGTCAGCCATAACATTGCGAGACATCTACATTTCAAGCTTTCTAACAGAAGTTGGCTTCCGAGCACAAACTGTTGCCAAGTAAGCAATATAAAAAATGCAGACAAAATGGAGCAAACAAATCCACAAAGATAATCAAGAAAGAATTTAGGATACAGAGCTGTTCCAGACTATCTACCTAGGTGTCACTGTGTCAGGAGATACTAAAAGATCAAAACCTAAAGATCACTAAATTAAGTTCCAAACAATAATCATCTTCAAAAATAAATATCCTTGTTGGATAAAATTTACAAGAAACTGGGCTTGTCTAATAAAAGTATCTGGTATTATGCTTATAAACTTTTCATGCTTTATAAACATCGAAAGAACTTACATTTTCCTCAATGTAGTTTAAGCAACCATCATTGGGTACAAAGGCAGCAATCTTTTTCCCATTCTTGATCAGCTGAACACGAGCACATTTTCGAATAGCAGAGTTTGGCTGCTTAGCCTCAATGCCGCTGCATAAACCAATTAACAAACATCCATGCCCCAGTTGTAAGCATTAATGAATACAGAAACATTCCTTGAAAGATGAAATAATGGGAAACAAATCTTACATCTTTTCAAGAACAATCCCCTTAGCATGGGAAGACCCAGCAAATGGTTTCTTCCACTCATTTCCAAGGTTGGATTTCTTGTATGACTTGTCAGCCCACCTTTGCCTTCTGCGATGGGACTTCAGCTTACGACCAGCTCCCATTCCACGAGTCTTACTGTATTATTGTATACAAATTCCCAAGTTACAAAACATTCCATTCTCTATAGTACTATCCAGTTATCTTTAAATCCTATCCTTAGTTGCCACGCAAGTAAAACAAAGCAGCATTGCAAAGATTCCTCTTAATTAAACAATTGGAAACGACCTATCAGTGCACAAGCACTAATTACATCTACAGATTACCACATTAAAAAATAATGCATTGATATAAGCATTTTTGCAGCTGCTTTCTTCGTGAATAGAATTGAAATCAAGGAGAAAACTTTAACTAATACCAACAATCCAATCGATTCAAACCAACCCAGATAATGGGTCGTGCATAGAAACACAATAAATTATTTACAGTTGTAGCTCAAAACAGACATACTGACACGTATTAGTCTGAAACAACAATCCCATTCTTCACAAAACAAAGTTCAACTAAAAACCACCAATATATCGCAGTTTTAACTTATTTTTGTTTGCAACATCAAACATAAAGATTCAAACTTTTTCATATTTTATTGGACTTTCCACGATATAATCAGCGACCCTTTGTGCCTGTTTGACATTGTGAAACTAATTACTTTTCAAAATGCTTTTCGCTGGAAAATACATCAAAATAATCTTTTTTTTATTTTTTAAAATCCATTTTTGAATTAAGCATGTCAAAATGATGCAAAAAAAATCATTTGAAAAACGCAGTTTTTGCCGCAAAAAAAACATGCACTTTTCAGAAAAAAGAAAACGCGGTTTGAAAAAAAGATCAAGATCTCGAGTTAACGAAAACAAACTAGAACTTATAGTCACTAGAGCACTGTTGACTACGAAGCAAGAATAACAGAAACGGAGCCATGAGTGACAAAACAGAATAAAAGAGTGCATAGGGAGAGAAGATGTGAGAGACACTAACCCCATTTTGGAGGAGAGAGAGTGCTGCTAGAGTCCAGAGACGGGGATTGGTTGTTTAATGCCTGGGAGAGAGAGGCCGCCTAGTGGAAAACACAGAGGAACCCTAATTTGGTTATTGAACTCTATATATGGTGTGCTAGGGCTGTTTGGTTGCGTGCTATTTTTGTTTAATTGACTAAAATAGCCTTTCTTTTGATGTAATTACGGATACGTTCTACTGACTTTTTGGTTTTTGGACCTTATGGGCTGTGGAGAGGAAAATAACCTGGGCTATCAATAGGTGGACAGATTCAAAGTATGATAGAATGTAGACTATAAAAGGCCATCACGGCTCAGATACTGACCCAGTAAACAAGACGAGTTCAAGAGCCCAAACAAAGCCTACGCCATCCTTCGGCTGATGGCAGCTTTGACGTCTCAAAAGTTCAAAACTTGTACCATGTTTGAGACTACCGTTAAGATTTTATTTTAAAAAAAATAAAATATTTTATTTAAAAATCATTTTTATATATATTTTTAGATTATTTTGATATGTTGGTGTCCAAAATAATTTTTAAAAAATAAAAAATATATTTTTTTGATGTATTTTCGAGTTAAAAAACACGTTGAATCGCAATCACTATCACATTTATAAACACCCTCTTGCATCATGTAATTGCACCGCGGTAAAAAACAGTCACTTCCATGAGTTAAAATAGTTTTTATTTATTTTTTATTTTAATATATTAAAATTATAAAAAAAAATACTAAAAATATTAATTTAATATTTTTTTATGTCAAGTGTATTTTTGAAATGCACACGTAAAAACACAATGCCAAACAACCTTATGTTTGGTAGTGTGATAACTTTTTGTCACTGTGGTTTAAAAAAAACACTTTTAGTTGTATTTTTTAAAAATTAAATGGATTTTTTTGCATATAAAATAAATAAAAATAGATCTTTATAAATAAAAAACATGTTATTTTAATTTATATAAAATTAAAATTTAAAAAGTATAATATATAAGCCAGATATCAAAGGCAAAAACTATTTAACTAACAGAATAATTTTTTATTTTTAATATATAGTTAAATAAAAAGTAAAAGCTATCATAATTCTCTGGAAACCTTAAACATAACATGCACTTTAACTGATGTCTGAACCTAATCTTTCCTTTATTTTTTTTTAATATTGTAATTCAAAAACACATCACCTTTTGATTATTTAATTAGGGAAATGTCAGATCTCATGGAATATTTGCTGAAATTATAATCCTGATTGTGATTTTTAAAGATCAAGAGATAGGACGGTGTCATTAAAAGATCACTGTCAATTGCATGCAAACCAGGGATGGCAATTGGGCCCCATCCAAAAGTCCCAGCTTCCACTGGACTCGACAGAGGATGGGCTTTTTTATGGCCGGGGCTTGTAAGCCCAACTCAATTATCAAGCCTTAACCCACCACCTACCCGACTGGTTCATTCCGTGTTTGTTTTATATTTTATTACATGCTTCATTTATACACACGTACTAAAAACAAATTCAGAATGGAACCCAGTCTTGCTCAAAACAAGGGGGTTAACTCAGAAACCAGGTCGGGTTTGATGTTGGATCGGAGAAAACTCGGTGAATCCTGTTCAAACATGCACTCACTTTTTATATCTTAATGAAATTTCTCCACTCTGTTTTACCCTCCTCTCTTTCCTCGATCTAGATTGTAAAACAATTTAATATATCAAGGAAAAAATAGTCACTGTCGCTGGTTTTTGCTATTAGCTTCTTCTTTTTTTAAGACTGGGGATAATTTCTTTTCCTGCGTAGTACTATCGTATCATCTGAGATTAGATACATATTTCTGGACCTGTTAAAATCAAGCTATTCACGTGCTCAACGAGTTATCCGGGTCAAGCCACCGCTTGCGGTGGTAAACAGAAACTGAGTTTGCCACTCCAAGAAATCTGACATGATGTAAACTGTCATAAATTAAGAACAAGGAAGTCCACCAAGATCTAAACCATACTGGGATATACACTGATCATCTTACGAGAAGAGAAAACAACTGATCAATAATAATAAGAAAAATAAGACTGGCAAACTGAATTGTCTGTGAACATTCAAATATCAAACCTCATCAAGAGAGATCTACACACTATCCAACTAATACATAAATGGCATATATTATCCCTGGAAGGTATCCCAATATGGTCAACAGCAAACATATCCAGAACTCCACCTGCATTTTCAATAACCCAAAAAAAACAAAATCAATCAGCCCTTTTTGCCAAGCGAAAGGAATATGAACATAAAATGAGGATTGCACAAAAGGGTTAACAAGAAATTACTCCACAGCCATAACGCAGGAAGACCCCAACAGGTGGTAGGATAATGGCCAGTATCACTTCTAGGAATGTCGCTGAACCCATACTGTTGTTGCTGGTGATGGTGGTGGTGTTGAATATCCTGACTGGCACCTAATTCTATCTACTGATAACTTCTAGCTAATAAAGAAGAAGCAGGAGAAACAAGACAAAACAAGAAAAAAATGGTGTCGCGTGCGGAGAGATCCAGGGTGCCACGTATGTGAAAGTTTGCACAGGTGTCTAGTCTTAGCTAACTTGTAGTGTTTCTTTTGACTTGTACTAAGAAACTGGATCTCGGATCTGGTTCACACAAGGCCTGGATTCTATTGATAGTATCAATTTGATACTACTGCCAACACGTGAAAAGAGCAGGATACTATACTGAAATTGTGCCTAATATGGTGGCAGCTCAGCTCTTTGCTCATGAATTCGACCAAGATAGCATATCCAGGTCTGAATACTATAACTCAATTAGCTGCATGAACTTCGTCCCTATGAATCTCAAAGGCTGCTGTTTAGTTTGACTTCGAACATCAAAAGAATTATTTTCGATGTCATTCTGGCAAAATCTCAAAGGGAGCTAATAATAAAGTACTGGCATAAAATCAATCTTAAGTTATGAACCGTCTATGTTGCCACATGACCAGCCGACTTTGATGTGATCGAGATTTTTGTCCAGCAGCCGGAGAAATGCATTTTCAACACTGAAAGAGGGTACAGCAACTCATTAATTCGCTGCATCTTAAACATTTTCAGGGAAGAGAGGAGAAACGCTTATGGGGCACCACTCTTTCGGTAACAGACAGGATTTGCAAACTTTGCATTCGTAATCTTTTGAAAAGCAGGCTTTCTTTACTGTACTCGGATATACGCAAACAGTTTTTTTTTTTTTTTGCTTATTAACACAACATGGATGTTATTTCAATAAATCAGCTAATGACTTGACTGGTTTACATAATGAATGTTTCTAGCTAGCCATTTATATTCATACGAGTGATTCAAAGAACATGTGTGATTATCAAGCATTTAGCTCATGAATCTTAATTCAGAGTCGGTCTTCATCTAAGTAATAAGTTACTGCACGTCTGTATTGGCTGCTTTGCAAAATCTGACAACATACTTGGCCAACTGGCCTCCAAAGTAAAGTATCCAGTGACAATTTCATAAAAAAACATCCCAAACGGCCGCGAAGGAAAAATACAGTGAAGATGGGTTGCTTAGTCACACACACACACACACACACACACACACCTACTCCTCGAACAGGAGACGTAGCCATTGATGATTTCGCAAGCATCAGACAAGGCGACAGTTAGGTGACTCGCGTACATCTGGGAACAACTGGATTCGTAACGAAAAATTCAGAAACAACTTGATTCGTAACCCAAAAGAAAATTTCAGAAAAGCAGCTAACAGATTTTCCCCATATTTCCAATAACACAATTTCCAAACAAAACAAGGAAGCATGTCGAACATCTGGTTCAATCAAAGTTTCTGAACTAATTTTCTTCCTGAACAAACAAGAAATTATTCAAAATCTAAGCTTGAATAAATCTGCTTCAACTAACTTTCCTAGTTTTGAGGCACAATGGAGCCACAATTATTTTAGGATACAATATGATGAAGAGCAAAGCCAACTGACCATCAGGCCTGATAAGCCTCGGGAAGCTGAAGACCTACACTTGCAGCAGATTTTCCTAGTATTCTTTTCATTTCTTCCGATCTATCCACAGCAAGGTTGTAAGAGAACCGCAACCCCTGCAAAAACAATAGCCAGCACCAGCCTTGTATTTAAGCAATACCATAAAATGCTTTCTGCTAAAATTACCCATATACAAAAGAATGAAGAACATTCCTACAAGAACAACAATCATTTCAGTTCATTGGAAGAAATATCAAGCATTAAGTTACACTACAAGGGTAGCCCTTCTCCTTCTTCAATTCCTGTAGTCCTAAGTACGGAGAAATCAAAACTTACTCTTGGTCCTAACTTAGACTTTGATATCTCAGTCCAAGTGACTTCACTCAAAAAGCTTGCACTAACTAGAAGTACAAAATGAGCAAAACTCACAAATAGGTTTTGCCCCTCTATCAAAGATACCAAGAAAAATGTAAAATTATAATAAATTATCATCAAACTTGAGCCAAAAACGAAATCATATTCACTCTTGACAAGGTAAAGACAAAAACTTTATCATACAATATTCAAAAAATCAAAACTTTAGATGCCAATTGGCAATTTAATTACCTTGTGATGCTGCACGCTGTTGAATAAGAAAGTGTAATCACGAGCAAGCTTGAGTTTTTGCAGAACAGAAGATCGGTCTAAAACATTGCAGTTCTCTCTAAACTCCTGTGTTATATAATCTCCAAAATGCTTCTTGTAGCCTTCTTTTCCTATGTGTTTGTTGACAGATTTGAGAAGATCCCTGTATACGTTTGAAGCTTGTAATTATTTGGAACTATTTTCCACAAAAATTCAAATCTTGAACCTGTGTTTGGTTACTGAGAAAGTTTAGGAATTCCAAAAAATATTTAAAAATATAATAAGGTTTATTTTTTAAAATATTTTTTATTTTAAAATATATTAAAATAATATTTTTTATTTTTTATTTTTAATATTAACCTATCAAACTAATTTTAAAATATTTTTAGGGATTTTTTTATTGAGCCTTATGGCTCAAGTGTTATAGCTCATTTATGGGCCCCATATAGGCCCATAATGTAACAAAACAAAAAGGGTCCGTCTTCGTTAACAACTGAATTGGATCTGTCTGTGAAGAAGAGGAGGGAGACAACATGTCGCGAGAAAGACCAAGGAGGGCTACACTCCCTCCTGCTGAAGAGGTAATTGAATTAGGAAACTAACCTTTAAACTTATGTTTGGATGCAGAGAAAATTGGGTTTGTGATTTTGTTGCTTTGATTAGTTGTATTGATATATTATGTTGAAAGTGAGGTTGACAATGGAAGGATAATATTTTGATTCTAAATTATCAAATCAGATATCAGCTAAGAAAACTGGATTGAAAGAATTTGAAAGCTTGTGATCTCTTATATTTGATGTGGGGCTTGTTTGCTTCTTCTTTTTTTGTCCAAGGAAGAAGAGGTTTCTAATGGCTTTACGTTGTGTTTGTGGTGTCAATTGTAGAATATTAAGAAATTGGAGAATGTGATAAATGAGGGTAATTACTATGGAGCTCAGCAGATGTACAAGTCTATCAGTGCAAGGTATTCATTTTATTGTGTATTTTATTTTTCGTCAAGTTAATCATACTTTACCGATGCTTGTGCAACCTATGGTATTTGAATTTACCAAGTCTAACTAGAGTTGAATATAAGCGTGATTTTGCTATGGTACACAACGGGGGCAGATTTACGCAAATGGATATTTAAACTTGTTCCCATATGTTTTCTTCTGAGATCATTCTTTTTTATGATATTAAAACTTACTTTGTTACAGATACGTATCAGCTCAAAGACATTCTGAAGCTCTGGACATTCTTCACTCGGGAGCATGCCTCCAACTGAAAAATGGCCAGGTTATTCTCTTTCAATTCCATTGTTGCTATTTCTGTCAGGTGATTTTGGCCATTTTGTATAATAATATTATTAAATAGAAGCCAATGGGAATATGAAATTTGGCCTGTTAAAGAAAAATATTTCAGCTGGATGCCAGCATATCCAAGTTGTCTTCATGAGCTGATGGTTGGTTTATGCTCTGTCTGACTGGTTGAGGATGAGTATGAGAACATAAACGGTAAAGTCTGATATGATAGGAACCTTCATTAGATCTCTGTTAGCTAAAATGGATTGATGTCAAGGGTGGATGGGTAGTAGGGGTATTGGAATGGAAGAAGCACATCAAAACAGCTGACTACTAGCAATTGCATCATCTGTCAATTTATTTGTATTTTTTTTATGTTCTTGCTTTCAAATACATGGATAAACAACTGCATAGCTTCCTCTAAGCTGAGATACAACTTTGCATAATTGATGTAATGGTCCAACTGAAGTGGGGTTGGAATGTTAGCTATGGATTTCTTGGCCTGAAAAGCAATCTTCTACAGTTGAAAAAGTCAGGCCATGGCTGTTCCATGCTACACCTGTCATTCCATTAACTAGATTATTTACTCTCTTCTTTTTTTTTGTTGGTTTCTGACCAGGATATCTGTATAACGTGTACATACAATGGCAGAAAAAGAAAGCATTACTAATTGTGCATGATGGAATATATTGCTGGATTCTAGACTATTCTCATACTTCTAGAATTAGAATTCATTCCATAATAAACCAATTTCAGGTTACTTGTGGGTCGGAGCTTGCTGTGATCTATGTGGAGACGCTTGTTAAAGCAAAAGTTCCTTATGATGATGATGTACTTGGTTAGTATATTCTTTTTGATATGGCTTATAATGCTTTCAAACTTTCCCTTGGTCTATTTTCTATGCCATGGAATGATTCTTAATGCTTTCTATTTCTCCCTTGCTCCAACATCTCAAAAAAGGGGAAAAAATCTTCCTCAATCTGTTCTGGTAACTGAGATTTTAGGGTTTATATGGATATTGAAAATAACTTAGGGAGAGTGCATTGTTTGATTTTCAATTGTCATGTCTCACATTTTTGCATAGCCATGCTGCTGCCTATTTAGATTTTTAACAATGTCCATTATTTATCATGACTGAATATCTATCTTAGATTGCATTAGAAAAATCTACAAGACATTTCCTCAGATACCTTTGCCACAAGACTTGGGAGAGGACGAAGATATGCAACAACTCAATGAAGCCCTTGGGGCTGCAAAAATACGTGTAGACTGCTGCCTGTCATTCTTAAAAGCTGCTATCAAGTGAGATATCTTGTCTTGTTTTTTTACTCTTTTGGAAATTGCAACGTGCTTTTATTTATAATACCTCCTATACACGTGCTTTTGTGGAATATTTTAAGATGGCATTTTGCCTCCTTTATCTCTTCTGTAGTTGTTAGATTGGACTGTAGAGTCCCCTTGTTGGTGGTATGAGGGTGTATGTAGTAAAAAGGCCTCTCTATCTGATTTCTTTAGTTTTCTTGGCACCAAAACCCATGATACCCTTTTTGAGTTCATGTATAGATCCCATTTAATGTGGGCCATCCGGGGTTGGTTTTATTTTTTGGGCTGGGGAAGCTGTTATCGTTGTGGAACAGGCGTTTATGAGGGTGTTTTGGAGCATTTGAGCTTCACATTTTTCTCATCCAGAGAGAGACAAAATAATGGGAGGATTTGACAGGGGGCAAATAATGTGTGGAGTAAATAAGTGTATGAGACAGAGAATATCATGAGAAAGGGCTGGGAAGGTGTGATGAATTAAAACAAAACCTATGAGAGGAAAAAGGTGCAAGTTTATGTGGGTCTCCACATCTTTAATTGTTTCCTGTGGCACTGCAATTAACTGCCTTGTTGATGTTGAGCTATTTTGTTTTCAGGTGGTCTGCAGAGTTTGGAGCTCATAGGAATGGCTCTCCAGAACTACATGTTATGCTAGCGGAATATGTTTATTCTGAATCTCCTGAGCTGGTAGGTCTGAGGTCAAAGTTTGCTATAAACTTTTGGTTGAAATGATTTGTTAGTAAATAATTGCTACTGGGGTCAGCTCTTGGTTGGATTATTTTTCTTTGGCTCGCTCAGAGAAGATGCTATTTCTTTTAGGTTCTTACAATCATTTTAGCAATGATATCGTGTTTCCAATTCATTTGATTCTGGATGGCTGTTTCCAGCTCTAACTTGCTTTGGCCGATCCAGTGGACTTTCTTTTTCTGGTTACCAAATTTTCATTATGCCTTTGAAGTTACCCTAATATTTTCTCACTATGCACTGTGTAAGTGGTGATATGGAATATGGAGGTCCATATTATGCCTGATGTGATTTTATATATCATTTCTATGTGATGTTGATGTGGTCACTGCTATATGCTACTTATGTACAGGACATGACTAGAGTATCATATCATTTTGTTAGAGGAAACAACCCGAAGAAGTTTGCATCTACTTTAGTCAATTTTATGGGCAAGGTTAGTCTTCTCTAATTCTATATAGATGAATATTATTCATGTGGATTGTATCTATAGTGTTCCATTAATGTCATTGTTATTGTATATTAATAACATGTGTTGATGAAGTTTTTTTTTTTGGCTAATGACTTGTGGTTATATTTAATATATAAGATTAATGAAGTATGTCTGATTTATAGCATCAATATGTACTCTGCTAACTTTTAATGTTTTATTTATCATTTACTATCTAGAAGTCATGATTGTTGTAATCTCACGCTGAACAGACCAGAAATAGCATATCTACTATCCAGTAATTTGATGCCATATTTCATGTCTTTTAAGTGTAGGTTTTATTTTTCCTTGGCTAGTATTTTGATGGGTTTTTCACCATGCAGTGTTATCCTGGTGAAGATGATTTGGCTATTGCACGAGCAATTTTAATGTAAACACTTCTAAAACATTAAAATATTTGCCTAACTTTTATTAATGCAAAAATGATTTGACATATCAATCATAACCCTGCAATTTCCGATCCTTTTGCCATTATGTAATTGTAGCCGTGTGGAATGCCAACTTACCAGGTAATTTTCCTCCTCTGTGATAGGTATTTAGCTATGGGTAATCTTAGAGATGCTAATTTTCTGATGGATGAGTTAAAGAAGCATGCACAATATAAGGAGCATGACCTTCATCGATCAGATTTGATCCAATTCGTCAATCATCTTCTGCCAACGTAAGTTGTATTTTTTCTTCCATACAGGGATACTGTG
This sequence comes from Populus trichocarpa, assembly GCF_000002775.5. Taxonomy (NCBI): domain Eukaryota; kingdom Viridiplantae; phylum Streptophyta; class Magnoliopsida; order Malpighiales; family Salicaceae; genus Populus; species Populus trichocarpa. The sequence goes on from NC_037294.2 coordinate 20,410,237, forward strand.
TAGAGTTTAATGCTCAAATTGACTATAAGATTCTTGTGTTACTTTTGAGACATCTTTATATGATGCTGCTAGTAAATGGATTTGTTGGAATTCTGTCCTTAAAGTGGAATAATAGCTACTCCATTTTAACCAGCTTCATTTGTGAGTTTTTCCGGGAAAGTAAGTCATTTTAGATGTCTTCTCTATCCATGTAAATAAGTTCCATAAAGTCTTTTCTGCGCAGGTTGCAAAGAGATGCTTTACCTCTTTTCAATATGCTGAGAACTAAGTACAAGTCAAGCATAGACAGGGAACCTGCATTCAACGAGGTGTGCAATTTTCTGGCTAATTAGAATTTTCGTTATTGGGTTCCACGTTGTTCAAGAATGGACCTCTTATCTAGCTATTTCTTTTCTGCACCATTCCTGCTGTTTGTGGCTTGTGATGGCCTTTTCTTGATGTTTGTGGCTTGTGATGCTGTAACTTTCTTGATGTTTGTGGCTTGTGATGACCTTTTCTGCGTCTACAAATTCTAACATGATTATGGATTATGGATCAGCGACTAGATGAAATTGCAGAGTTGTTCTATGGTGTACAACGTAGGAATCCCTTGCAAGGGATGTTTGGAGATATTTTCAAGGTAAAATTCTTAACGCTGTTGCATCTAGTATTCTGCAACGCGTGTTTTGCTGAGTTCAAATATGTCACAGGCTTGATACTATCAACTGGGACAGAATTTGATCTCTTCAAATGTTACGTATATAATAACAGATACAATTGCTTTATATCTACCAAAAATGCAATTCTTTGTCCCATTTCAATGAGAATGTTCTCTGAATTTTTTTTACAGCAGTGTGTGTGAAATATGCAAAGATAATGTTGGTTCAAATGGAAAGTATAATGCTTCTAACAAGCAGAATTCTTACTTAGACTATTGACGTTAATTTTTTTCAGATGATGGGTTGACGACAACACAGACAATTTCAATGTGTCAGCAACTCAACTGGACTAGCAACTGGACCTCTGTTGTTTTCTTAGATGAAGTAATCATCTGTTTGATGCATTAGTAGCATAATTTGAATATTTGTAAAATCATTGTTTTTGCAATTGAAGATCGCTTGTAATTGACCACCTATTTTATCCTGGGTGAGCTAGTAGTAGACCACAGTGAATGAAATTTTTCCTGATTCTCATTCTTCTTTGGCTAACCTCTCCAAATATGAATGCTGGCATATGCATGTGAGAACTTGAGTCTGCACTTGCAAAATTTCCAAACGTGCCAATTGAACACTTTTTTTCATCATCTGTTCATTCTTAAAAAGCAACTTGAACGGGTTGAAATTGAAAAGGTTGGCTATGCATCATCGTCATTGTGTTGCTATGACCAGGTATCTTGTGGATTGGTGGGTACAGAAATTAGTGATAATGCATGAACCTTCAACTTTTTTGGTGTCCCGTTAATACATACATAGATGTCCACGCTCGTTGACTGGTAAATGGAATCGTATTTTTCCTGGGGATATTGAAAGTGCCTGCTGGTAGTAAAGATGAATTCCCGCAGACTCTTTCATAACCTGCCATGGATTGCATCAATCTATCACAGCTAGAGAAACCGTTCATCGCCTATTTTTCAGCTTAAAGTCCTGAGATGCATGGAATTTGAGAGCTTAGATAGAAATGCCTTCCTTGCCTTTTTTTTTCCAGAAATTTAGGAATGCATATTTATTGCAACAACAGAGACGTGTTTCCTGCTTAATTCCCTAAGTTCTTCCGCCCTATACATCAGTCATCTATTACAAAAACAATCCCATCTTGCTGCTTTAAGTTGTGTGTTGTGTGATCCACCACCTGCAAAGAAAGAACGATTAAAGTCACAAAACGTCCTTGATTCATATACTTTCGTATTTACAGAGTAAAATTCATAAATTGTTGACATGCCTAAATGCTAAAGGGGGACTCCTGGAAGGTGTTCTACAAGGTACACTAGGAATGGATTAAAGATAGTAAAACCAATCTCAGAAGTATAAAACACAAATTTTCCCTTCAGAAGATAATGGAATGAGTTGAAGGGAAGATTTTCAAATCCAAGCACTGAATGGATTACCATGCCCTAGTTTAACTAAAGTTTTAAGGAAGCAGATAAATAAGCTCAACTCTTACCTTTAACTCAAAGGATCTCAATGAATCACATGTGTTTAAATTTGAGCACTGGCACACAACGATTTATGAGGCACGGGAGCCACACAGAGGGAGAAAGAAAAAGGAGGGCAGAGTGGAGCTGAAGGAAGGGGCAAAGTCATATGTGAATGCAAGATAAGAAGAAACATGCAACTATGAAAATTTATGATCATTAGAATCGGCGTTGAGCTCTGTTAAAACAGATTCTGATTAGTGAAAATGACAGAAACCCTGTCGATATTGAATCATCGGAATCAATTGAGGTTTCTAACTTTCCTTTTTGACTCGTTCTATCCCAAGTAGCTAAACCAGATAAGTTGGCAATAGGCCATTTAGTTTTGATTCATTCTTTCAACAGCTAAACTCAAAACAACTCAACTTCGATTAGCAGACACACCGTGCATGCACAAACACAAACAATTCTCACAAAAACAATGAGAAGCAAACGAACATCCATAGAAGATGAGTGAAAAAAATACATAAAAAATTGCTTGAAAAGAGAAAGAGGCTCACATTGGTGTCGCTCAATTCCAAGTTGTAGAAGTCCATTGTCTCTGGCTTAAACAATGGCCCCGCATGCCAAGTTCCAATATTAAGCTTAATAAACTTGGACCCAGAGATTCTGAAAACCTGGACTTTATCAACAGCAGGAGGCACATAAAAATGACCGCATTTTGACTGCATAGCATCACTCCCTGCATTTTCTTTCGTTTCCACAATCGATGGCTTAGCCACTCCTAGATACCAGACCCCACCTCCAATTGACCCAAGGCATTGAGTCACTTTAGCATGGTGCGTTATCTTTGAAAACTTCAGTGACCTTTTTTCCAGCTTCATAATGTAAAACCTATTAACAAACAAAAGATGTGTTAACATCATTCACAACACAGCATCTATGGTGATACTGATATCACCTCTTTTAGCCAAGGTAATGCAGAGAGAGAAATTATTTCGTGGATGCATCCAATGTTCTGCCTGTTATCGTACGGAAACTAACATTCTCCGACTGTGCGCGCAACTTGGCCCGAGAATACGCTGACCCCTTAAAACCGAAAGAAAAAAAGAAACCCCAAAATATTCGAACAAGATTAGTTACTGAAACATGTGTTTGATGTTACCTTGGAATTCCTTGGCTAAGGTTTAGCTGGGCATCTTTGGGATCAAACTCCTCACCATCAGGCCATGCCTCTATTACTTGACCATACTCTTTAAAGCTCTCTGGCGTTGCTTCAATTGGTTTCACCACCTTCATGTTCACTGGCTGTGGCTTTGATTTCCCAGAGATTTCCATTTCTCCTCTTCCTTGTCTACCCGAAAGCAAAATTGAGAATAAAATACAGTTTCTCTACCTTCTCTGGTGTCACTAGACTCGCTACTCGCCACCGCTACTTTAAGATAATAAAAAGAAGGAAAGGGGGTGGTTCGTGGGCGTTTCCTTGTGAATTTAAACGATGTCGTCCTTACTGATTTTGGAGTTTTTTTTAAAAAAAAGGCACAGTAACAAAAAGAATTTCTGAAAATAGCACATCTAAAATCTTATTTATAAAAATAGCACATCTAAAAAGAAATCCAAGGAATAAGAACCAAATAAAAAAATGAATACATGAAAAAATAAAATTGAAGGACTAAATTGAAAAGAAATAACACTTGTTCAATATGAGAAAGGACAAAAACAATTACAAGAAAAGAAGACAAAAAATTTCACTGGAAGGGTTGAATTGAAGAGAAAAATAACTCAAATAAAAAAAGATACTAGGGATCAAATTGAAAACAATAACACGAGATAAAATTGAATTGAAAGGCCAAATTAAAAAACATGATATATCAATATTTGGAATTGAGGGACTAGATTGTAAGGAAACATAACTCTTATTAAAAATTCAATGACATAAAAAAAAAACCATGAGAAAAGGAATCAGAGCACAAATGCTAGAAACATAGAGACATACTACCTAACCGTCGACGACATGCGCCGTATCAGCTGAGAGAAGATGCGACAGTGCATCTAACTGCAAGGCGGATGGATAGTTGTAATCAACAAGAGACTCCGCATGTGCTATCCAAAATACGTGAGTATCTCTAACGCGTTAAGATGTGTAATGCACACGCCAACAAGTTTTTGAAACTTACTATCATTTTATTATGATAAATTATAACAATGCCTTTGTCAAGACAAGAAAATAACAATAAAAAAGACATAAACAGCACTTAACTAAAAGCTTTAGTATAACTAACTTTAAAGGCATTTTAGTAATCTAATTGTAACCTAACTTTTTAAAACCTATAATACCCCTTACCAAAGGCTTATAATTTTTTTTTTGTTATAAGTTCATTTTGATCCTTTAACTATTCACAAAAAAAAATACAATACCCTCCCAAGCAGGTGACTTGTTATCTGACTAAGAGTGTGTTTGGTATTGTGGTAGCGGTTGTGGTTTAAAAAAAATTGTTTTATAAAAAGTACTTTTAGTTGAGGTTGGTTTGAAAAAATAGGTGTTTGGTTAAAACTGTGGTTGAAATTGAGGTCGAAGAAAAAGTAATTTTAATGTGTTTGGTTAAGAATGCTTTTGAAATTGAGGTTATAAAATAATTTTAAAAAATATATATTAATATTGATGGTTTTTAATTTAAATATTATGGATTTAACTATTGCTATTACATCATGAAATAAATCACACTTTATATATAAAAAAATAACTTTAACAAAAAATTATCTATAATTTCATTACGTACAAAATTCATCCGACAAGAACTACAAAATTAGGTAAAATATTATCAAAAATAAAATTAAGATTACAGTACGAGTAAATTTAATTCACCTTAAACTATTTTTTTTTAAAAAAAGTTGTTGTTCACGTTCACGTGAACAGTGCAAGTGAAATTAATTAAGTGTACTGGTTAAAAAAAAAAAAAAACCTGTTCACTGAACAGTGGAGGCATGCCTCCACTGTTTCTAAAAAAAAAAAGTTTAGTGAACAGTGGAGCCATGCTCCACTGTTCACTACAGTAGCATCATTTCACCGCCCAGAAAGCAGGCAGGAGCTGCTTCTTATTTTCTCGCGTTTCAAACGCTGTAGCACGTGGGACCCAGTGAACAGTAACTCGCATTCATGTGTTACTAAACAGCTTGTAGCTTCAAATCGCAGGAAACGTGTACGCCACCACGTTGCAAAACGGTTTCTAAAAGGTAAAACAATAATTTTACCTTTGTAGTCCAAGTAAAATAACTGTTACCATCCCTTGTGTGTTTAGTACATTGGTTATTTTGTAACTCACTGGGATTAAGTTAAAGTTTCCATTGAAGTTTCCTCGGGTTTATTCTAATGGAGGAAGTATATTTTTTAAAAAAACTTGACTTTGGGTTAGTTTAGAGCAAGGCTTGGATTATAAGTAGCTAGGGTTAATGACAAAAAATAAAATTTAAATGATACTGTTTTAATTTTTTTAAAAAGCATTAATGGGTTTTTTTATTAAGTTTTATCGGGTCACATATATCAATTTCATTTTTTTGTTTTCTTATAAAATCCAAAATAATCTAAATTCTTGATTAATTGAGTTCTATATTGTCCCAAGTTTTATAATAATAGCAGAAAGACTTATTTGATGACTTTTGGCAAATAAATCTTCATCTATTGTAAGATAAAGATTTATTTAAAATGATTGGTTGCAATTACGATTTAATAATTGTTATTAAATCATTTTAAATGTTTACTTATTCGTTCTTCCATCACCACCGACCATAATAATAATAAATAAATAAATAAAACTAGGCCCACTTCGCTAATATCCGAGCCGACCTGAAAGTTTCTCAAAGGTTAGATAACGCCTTGCCCAATTCTGACCCAACTCGACTTGGCCCGTTGCTACATACTAAGTGCAGCCTTACAGATAAAACGACGTGATTTTTGTTTAATGAAAACCAAACGCAATGTCGTTTGAACCTTTTCCATCTCTCTCCAGTTCCCCGCCTGTCCCTCTGCAATCTGCATCTACTCAAAACCCTAAAACTCTCTAATCAAAGCTTGAAACTTTTCAAAAATGGAAACACCACCACGAGATCCCCAAAATTCTAAACCACAATCAGAACAAGACCTTTTAGGAACCCTAACAAAAATCCTAACTTCAGAAAACGTCTCCTTTGAATCCCTAAAACCCTACATTCCCCATCTCTCCACTAACCCTAGCCTCTTAATCTCTTTATTAAATTCAAAAACCCTAATTCAAAACCCTAACACTCTCCTTCAGTTTTACACATACCTCCCTCCTTCAATTACCCACCACTCACCTCTCCCTCTACTCTCTCTTCTCCCTTCCATTCTCCGGTACCGCCATTTCTACGCTGCCAAATCCCTTCTTTCCTCCTTTATCCCCGTCGACAAATCGAGCTCCCTTCACTACCTCCTCCTCCACCCCCAAAAAACCAATAACCCCGTCTCCTGTTTGCACATTTCGAAGCCTCTTCTTGATATTTCCATTGGAGCCTATGTTGCGTGCGGTAGGCCCCATCAAGCTGCACAAATTTTTAACAGAATGAAGAGATTGGGTATGCAGCCTACTTTGTTAACTTGCAATACTTTGTTAAATGCTTTAGTGAGATTCCCGTCTTCGCATTCAATCAGATTGTCTAAAGCTGTCTTTACTGATTTTATTAAGATTGGTGTTAAGATTAATACGAACAGTTTTAATATTTTGATTCATGGATCTTGCATGGAGAACAGGTTTGGTGAAGCAATAAGGGTTTTGGGTAAAATGCGGGATTATGGATGTCCGCCAGATAATATTACTTATAATACAATTTTGGATGGTTTGTGTAAGAAAGGGAGGTTAAATGAGGCTAGGGATTTGTTGTTGGATATGAAAAATAAAGGGTTGTTCCCGAATAGGACTACGTTTAATATATTGGTCGTGGGGTGTTGTAGGTTAGGGTGGTTAAAGGAGGCAGCGAACGTTATTGAATTAATGTCGCAGAATAGTGTGGTGCCAGATGCTTGGACATATAATGTGATGATTAGTGGGTTTTGTAAACAGGGTAGGATTGCTGAGGCAATGAGGTTAAGGGAAGAGATGGAGAATTTGAAGCTGTCACCCGATGTGGTAACGTATAATACTTTAATTAATGGGTGTTTTGAACATGGGAGTAGTGAGGAGGGGTTTAAATTGATTGAGGAGATGGAAGGGAGAGGAATGAAGCCGAATTCAGTTACTTATAATGTTATGGTTAAGTGGTTTGTGAAGAAAGGGAAAATGGATGAAGTGGATAAGACTGTTAGAAAGATGGAAGAAAGTGGGTGTTTGCCAGATATCGTTACTTATAATACTTTGATAAGTTGGCATTGTAAGGTGGGGAAGATGGATGAAGCATTCCGATTGATGGATGAAATGGGGAGGAAAGGTCTGAAGATGGATGACGTGACTCTTAACACTATGCTTCGTGCCCTCTGTAGGGAGAGGAAGCTTGATGAAGCACACGACTTGCTTTGCAGTGCTCGTAGGCGAGGCTATTTTGTTGATGAAGTTAGTTATGGCACTTTGATCATAGGATATTTTAAGCATGAAAAGGCAAGTCAAGCTTTGAGGCTTTGGGATGAGATGAAGGAGAAAGAGATCATTCCAAGTATTATCACCTATAACTCTATGATTGCAGGCTTATGCCAAATGGGAAAAACTAATCAAGCAATAGACAAGCTGGATGAACTTCTGGAGAGTGGTTTGGTCCCTGATGAAATTACATACAACACAATTATTCATGGATATTGCCAGGAGGGTCAAGTTGAGAAAGCATTTCAGTTCCACAACAAAATGGTTGAGAAAAACTTTAAGCCAGATGTAGTTACTTGTAATACTCTTCTTTGTGGGCTCTGCAAAGAAGGTATGCTTGAAAAAGCTCTTAAGCTCTTCAACACATGGATTTCAAAGGGCAAAGATGTTGATGCTGTTTCATACAACACAATAATTTTATCTCTTTGCAAAGAGAAGAGATTTGGGGAAGCCTTTGATCTTCTTGAAGAAATGGAGGAAAAGAAACTAGGACCTGATTGTTATACATATAATGCCATTCTCGGTGGACTTACTGATGCTGGAAGGATGAAGGATGCAGAGGAGTTCATATCAAAAATTGCTGAGAAAGGAAAATCGGAGAATCAGTTCTTAGAATTGGGGAAGAGGCAGGATGCAAGGACCAGTGAGATTCCCCAGGAACCTCATCCAAATGCGATTGCTTATTCAAACAAGATTAATGAGCTTTGTTCTCAAGGGAGGTACAAGGATGCAATGAAAATATTCCATGAATCGACTCAAAAGAACATCATCTTACTTAAATCTACTTACATTGATCTGATGGATGGCCTTATTAAGAGGAGGAAAAGCACATCAAAAGGCATGTTATCTTCGTGACTTTTTATCGGGGTTGTTCTGGAAAGTGTTGACTTGGAGAAGGCTCATTGTCATGTTTAGCTCAGATTCATCAGGATTTAAACTCAAAAGCCGAGTTTCAGTAATTTTTTTGGATCAGTTTCTTCATTTCAAACAACTTGAAGAGATAATTTTCTGGCAAAAGATTCGAGAAGGGTATTTAGCCAAAGAAGGGGATTAGAGTCTGCCTTCTGAAAGCCAAAGAAGGGGAACATACACCAACCCTGAAAGAGGAGAGTTGCAATCCTACCAAATTACACTGAGCTTTTGTTCTTCAAAAGTCCTGATATTTCTAGTTCTGTAGTCCTTACTCCTGTTCTTTTGTATACTGTCGTGTTGATTTTCAATTAAGCCAGCCATGCATATATGATAGAGTAAAAATTTTGTACAATTGCCGCATAAAACAGTGCAATAAAATCTAACCTTCCCATAGATGATAGAATCAAAATTTTGTACAATTGCTGCGTAAAACAGTGCAATAAAATCTCTCCTTTCTATTTCTGGGATCATTTTGGATTGTATTACCTCAGGTTTGATCGCCGTTGTTCCGTTAGATTCATATGCTATACAATTTGAATCTGAGTATCCGCTCTACGGATACTGGGATTTGCACATCAGATTTCCATTTATAGCGGAGAAAAGGAAAGATCAAAAACTGATAACCCATTGTTAGGTAATGGCAACTCATTGTAGTTCTGTAGACTGATTCGCCAATTCTTCCTTATACTCATCCATTTAATGCCAGAATGTATTTCAATAGTTTATTTTTAATTCATCATCTTAGTTGCTTTCCTGCTTGTGTGAAGTTGAAGGGATCAGCAGCGGGGACTAATTGGCTTTGCAAAGTGTAAACATGGTTGCTCATTTGCTCTTCCATTCTGATCCCTGTAAAAAAATGTGAGCTCTTACTAATATAATAGAATTTGTTGACAAACATGAATGATTACTTTAAAAAAGAAATATTAATTTAATGCATCACTTTGGGTTAGTGGAGTTTGTGTCCCTGAAGAAGGGTTACATGCCTTGTATCTTAATTTTGCCAGTTGTTCATGGTCAAGCAGAACGAAGCAAGCACCAAGCAGTATCTAAGGTATGGGAATATAGACTTTTTCTAGAGATCAAGGACGCTTGCCTTCTTGTTTACTTGCTATAATAAAGTCACCACTTGCAACCCTTTTTTGCTAAAAAAAGAATATCAATTTAAGTGAATATCTGGTGTTTCCACTGTGCGCGCCACCTTCTCTCAATATCCCTTTGCAGGATTCACTACTTTTTGGATGCAATGAGTTAGTGCTTTATGACTGCATTGATTTTACTGTACAATTAGAAACTAATGAGGATGTTCATGGCACATAATCAACTAGATCGATCCAGTCTGAGATTTGCAAGGAACAATTTAGCTCAAGGCAGCTGTTCGCACAATATTTTCATCAGAAGATTTAAACAACAGTTTATTCCAGTTTCTGTTCAAGCCATAAAATTCATAAATTTACCCAGTATGAACCCATTTTAGGTTTAAATAGGGAGACATGACCTTGACCCTTGTGAGTTGGGGTAGGAGAAGTCTCACCCAACCTTACCCTGATCAACATGCTTCATGTTTAAGCCTTCACATTTTCTGGCAAAGACCTAAAATAACTACGATAAACACATACTTCCTATAAAGAAAAATGGTGCCCAGAAACTTGTCGTGTGAAGAAATTGCGTGCTCAAGGTCGTGTCAACAGGGTAAGACTGAGTTTTTTCTTCGCCAAACAAATGGGGGGGGGGGGGGGGAAATTAAAATTATGCAGCTGTTTAATTTCTTTTCCACTCATGATTATATACATGACCGAGTGATCGATTCCTAGAAAATAAACAGCAGAAAATTCTAACTTAAAATTCAATCTCCAGAACACGATTGCTGACCTTGTCTAAAACACAATGTTCTTCTCTATGAATTTTCTTCCCGAATTAAAGACAATCAACTTCACGTTCCCTTGCTTTTCTCCACAACTTAATTCAGTTTACACTAAACCAAAAAAATAGATAAAATAAAATAAAAAATCGGTTTTTCCCTTTTCTGTTGATTAATGAGAGCACAATCACTGTCCAAATTGACTACAGACAGCAACTTCTGGCTAACTTTTGTACTCTTGCAAGCAAGTAAACAAAACTATTAACCGCGGGAGAGGTTTTTCTTCTTGAAATGGGTGCCCTAACATTTACATCTCTTCTTTCTAGAAGGTCATTAGAGATAGATTCAAGAAAATAAAAATAAAGGAAGAAACCGTGTGGCAAAAAGCCCTACAAGATTTATTCAAACTAAGCAATGACGCGTGGACCTTAATGGAAACTGGTGCAATCCAATTTCTTGATATTGCTTGAGATCTAATTAATTTAGTCTAATGAGCTGCACTGAACTGATTAATTACGAGACTGATTGCGATGTTTGGTTGTTTACATATAATCCTCTCTCGTGGGAAGCATGATGTTGATATGCCTATATATAGTTTTGTGGATTTGCAGAGTATCAGTCCGCAGAAAAAATGATTATAATTCGTAATATAATTAAGGTTTACTTCTCTTTCTTCTTATTTCCACATAATTATGGCTGAATGATCACACGATAAGTAATAAAATCAAACTGTTTGTTTTTTATTTTAAAAGTATTTTTAAAAATTTTAATTTTTTTATTTATTTTAAATTAATATTTTTTTGGTGTTTTTAAATCATTTTGATGCGCTGATGTAAAAATAATTTTTAAAAAATAAAAAAAATATTATTTTAATACATTTCTAAGTGAAAAACATTTTATAAAACAACCGCAACTATACTCTGCAAACACGTTCTAAAGTATTTTATTGAGGAGGTATTGAATGGACTATTCGTATTCGGGCCAAGGCATTGTTGATCTGAATATTTGATTTAATTTTCATACATATTTATTTTTTTAAAATCTTCAAGGAAAGTATTTTTATAATTGAAAATATATTAAAATAATTATTTTAAATTTTTTAATGTAAGTCATTCAAAACCATTTAAAAAAAATATAAAAAATATTAATTTTATATTTTTTCAAGTGAGGAATAATTTGAAAAAAAAATTATAATGCAAAAACAAACACTATAGATTCAGAGATATATAATGAAAATAACAAAAAAACAAATTATCATAAAAAAAACCCAGTTCTAATCTGGAAAAGCATTGAGATTTATTTTTTTCAATTAATTGGTGACAGAAAATTACTGAGATGGTGATAATTGCAATAGAACTTTGCTATTTTTAGAAAGCATGCGCACACCCCAACCAGCAAAATAATGGTTTCTTTGGTCTTATAATTGGTCGGGGGGTGACATTACAACCACCACTTATGAAGCAAAAGCAATTTTCATGTGTTCCTTAATCAACTTTAATTATTTTCCTTAGATAAAAGGTGCGTCTAGAAAATAATTTATCAAACACCAAAACTATTGTGTGATCAGTAAAGGAATCTGGATTGCATTGTGGAAGCATCAACTGGACAATTAGCATAATAAACATAAAAAATTGATGAAGTAACATATTCATTTGAAAAAGAGTTGGTGAAACAATACATTTTATCTTGTTGTGCCTTTGAAAGTCTAATTTTTTGGCTTAACCGGTCGGCCACGATTTGTAATGGTAAGTGAAATTGGTTAACCAATTCTAAAAATAACATGAAAAAATTTCAAAACTACCAAAATTTATGGGGCTGGCAAGATTTTTTTCTATCTAGAGACTCGACGGTCTGTGTAGCGACGCAGTGACTACTATAGGCAAAATGACATCTGAAAACTCTTGTAAAAATTTGAGCGTGTCCTATGGTCAGATCAAAAGTAAATGCCCTTTTGATATGTTATTTTGATCTAGCGCGATCAAACCTTCTCTTGGACCTAAACTTGTCATAATGGTTCATAAATGCATATGCTAGGCCATTCATGTAATTTGTTTGGAACAGATCCTCATTTAATTATAACAAACCCACACCTGGATGCTCAGAATCACCCGTTATCATAAGTCTGTGTACTTCATTGACATTGAAAAACAAATGACAACCACTATCTAAATAATAACTTTTTGAGATTTTAATCAGAGTCTATTTTGTAGTCTACAAGTTAGATAAAGATGTATATTTGACTTATATGTTTGAATTTTTTTTTATATAAAATTTTGATTTTTATATAAAACAATCATATGATTAATTTAACCAGATACAACTTTCACCTCATTTTAAAAACGCAATTTGATAAAAATACGCTGCTTCACCAATTTTTTTTAAACTATAATATCTTGTGTGTGTGTGTGTAAAACCATTGTGGAACAGCTGCATGGCTGTCAAGACTTTTTCTTATGTGCTGTGCAGTCAAAGCCTCATTTCTCTGATCCCGTTTCAAACATCATGTCTTAGTTAGTTAATTTATCTTTTAGTCTTACCATTGATTCTCATATTGAAGGCTCATTTGCCTCATTCATCTCTTGTCTTCGTGTTTGTAAGATGCGGCCTACCAAATTTCCTTTTTTTTTTCTTTTTTTCTTTTTCTCGTTATGGAATCATAGCTCTTCGGCCTAATCTAGACTAATTGTGTACCAAATTCCTTTTTTTTTACCTTTAATTAATGTTCATAAACATGACTCACATCGATTCAAAATCTGGCTACTACGTAATTCCAGATGCTTATCTGTGTTATCTATGCGCACACGCTTGATCCCCTGTGAGGTATAGTAGAGACGAGCAACAAGCATTCATTGGTGGTGGAGGCTAAATAATTCTAGCATGATTTTGGGTGCGAAAAAGGAATTTGAACATATTGGTGGCTAGATTTATTATGAACATTTGTTGACTTTAGGGGAATTTGGCATGAGTATTAGGTTGCTGAAAATTAAAAGGGAAATTTAAGAAATGTTAAAGTCATTTGTCACAGGATCATGACTTGTGTCAATCATGGTTAATAATGGAGTTTAAGATCGATTGATCACTTTTTTTTACCTTTCTATTATATGGGTGGGGTAATAATTCCATTTCTCTTTATACTTGGCCTTGGTCCACACGCAGAAGACTCTCTGTCTGTCTCGAACGTGACAAGAGAAGTTGAGAAACGTATCCACTGAAAAACTTCGAGCATGGAACCGCGAAGCCTCTGATATTTGGTATCAATCTCGAATTAGAAAACTTGGGAGTGGACTCATTAAATTAGTGGTTTACGGCACTTATTAATTATCTACTCTTTCTTTTTTTAATCCAATAGAAAAACTCCAGCATTGAAAATGAAAAATTCATCAAGATTTTGCTTTTCACAATATTATGAGAGCAACTCCAACAAAATATGCTATTTTGAAGACCCAAATTGATAAAACACTTTCTTAAAAAATATATATAAATATATATTTTTTTTGTTTATATCCATTTCAATGGTAAAAGGTTATTTTGAAATTTGTATATATTTTTTTTATTGTTCTATTCTTAAAAAGAGAAACAAAAGTCAACTATAGATAAAGAGAAGTTGGCCACACGGGTTTATGTATCTTCTCTTTTGATTTTTCTATAAAGATATATAAAAATAATATTTTAGTAGGAAAAAAAGATATATAGAATTAAAAATCACAAACAAAATGTTCACTATATATATATATATATATATATATATATATATTAATTTTAAATGTGAATAGTCTGTCTATTTTTGAACTGAAAAGGGAAGATCTCGATTTAATCTCAACACATGAGAATCAATCCAAGAACACTAACCAACTTAAAGAAAAAAAATACAATTAATATAACAAACATATAAATTAATTAATATTGCAACGAATATCGAGCACTTAACTATTTTTTGTCCTGGGGTCTTTTTTATAATTACTCTTCTTAACTAATTTAAAATTAATATATATCGGTGACGAAAGGGGAGAAACCTAACAAAGGCACCACATTGAAATTAAGAATAGGCAAGAAAAATACTGTCCAACTACTTCGCACTACAAACCATGTTACAAACCCAAAAATTTCTAACTTGAAGAAAGAATGGCATTAGAGCGTAGAAATATTACTTGGAGAAAACGAAAGTCTCTTTTAAAAGGTCACACTCTAGGGGACTTTTTATAACAAAACGAAGATGATAAGGATCCTCTTTTCTCTCTCGTCTTCTTGCTCCCCCACGAGCCATCGGTTCTCACCGAACTAGTGACCCACCATGGACAATACGAGCTTAGGGCTCCATCTGTTGTACTCTCTTAAATCTTCGGTCATTATCTCTAATACTCGCCACTTCATGCAGTTAAGTAGTTGAAAGATGGTGATAGGTTGCATCTCCTTCTCGGTCTGCTGTGGCAGCATTGCAAGTCATAATCCCTCGGTAAAAAGCCGGCATCCGATGAACTAATTTGGATGGCAATTAGATCGGCCAGGTGGCATTCTCTTTGTAGTCGAGACTTTAATTTTAATTTCCCCCCATGCAGATGGCAATATATCTCAAAGAGAAAGAGCAGCTTGCGCTCTTGACGTCTCTATACATTGCATATATATATGTTAATTAGTGCCGCCTGCCTGTCTATGAATACATGTGTATGTACACGTGATCATTTCTGTAGTATTGTGGAATTCATACATACAGACATTATTCAGACTAGTGGAGAGAAGCCAAAACTACTGTTACTTCATCAGCCTTGAGATTCTATAACAAGGTCTCTTGGTAAGTGATTCGACAGGTTGGTACCAAGATGATCCACACCTACTCATGTTTAGTTAATTTACCAACAAGATCAGTAACGAAAACATCACTACAAATTCAGGAATTCGGACAAATGTGTGGTTCTGATCGCTGGAACAAAGGTTGGAAAGTGATATTTATGATGACGTAACAGAAGGTAGTTATTTGATTCCTAGAATTATAACTAATGTACGACTAATGCTGGGGATTGTATCTGTGTTGGCATCAGCCTCGAAGCCAATTTGATCTCCCGAGTCCTGAAAGGCATTTGTGATAGGACTAGTATTGGTATGGAGTTAGTGATGAGCAATACCTACTAAAATTTGAACGACTTATAAGCAATGATGGAGGGTACTTACCAACAAGGATCCGCGTAGATGATCAGTCAAGTAGGATGTGAAGTAGGTAATATTTATGATTTACAGAATAATACAAATTATATTTTGAGATTTTATTTCATAGTTAAAGTTTTTAGGTTAAAATAATTATTTACTATGGTATTAGAAATTTGATAGCTAAGTGATCATGAGTTTGAATCTCTTCATTCTTATTTATTTGATAAAAATTAAGCACAAGATAGTGTGGATCTGTGCAAGTTTCAAATCTAAATGGCTTTCATTTGAGGAGGTGTGTTAGAGAATAATATAAATCATATTTTGAGATATCATCTAATAGTTTAAATTTTTAGATTGAGATAATTTTTTAAAAACATGGATGATTTTTTTATTTTTTTGCTATAAATCTAATGTATATTTCAAACTTTAGATAAGAACTAAAAAATATTTTTTTATTAATTCATCAACGTCTAAACCTCTACTTTAAAGTGAGTCAGCTCTCAGAAGGTGCCGATTGTTGAACATTCATTTTAATGATTTTAATTTTTGAAGTAATCTGAATATGCTAAAGAATATTGCAAAACAAAATCATACAAGCGTTTGATTTCCTTGGCAAGATTACTTTCCCAATTTTTTTTTTCTTTCGCCATGTTTTTTTTCCTAGGTGAAGCATTTAAACTATGTACTAACCGAGTGATCAAGGTGCACTAGTGCTATCTTAATCAATTAGTTTTCGACATAATCGTGTTTAGTCGACCTTCTGGTATAGAACTAATCAATTCTTTGCCCACTTTTCTATTGAATTCCTAGTGGGTTCTCTTTCCATCTTGCTCTATGATGTCACCTACAGATCCCTGAAAAAGGTTTTTTAATATATAAACAGTGGAGGAAGAAAAAAGTTTCAGCACACATATATATCGTGCTAAACTCAAAGCTAGAGTCAACTATTTCTTCTATAGTGTATGATTAAGCACTGTTTGTTTATGGGTTTAGCCTTGTTTTTTTAATTTTTTAATATTTTTTGTTTTAAAATATACATTTTTTGTATTTTAAAATAGTTTTAATGTAATAATATCAAAAATAAATTTTAAAAAATAAAAAAATATTTTTTTAATATATTTCTAAATAAAAAACATTTTGCGAAACAACTCTACCACAATATCAAATACTACCTAAAAAAACTTATACCTTTATTAGTATTTTAATTTTCACATTGACGGAAAAATATTAAGACTTGTTTAAAAATCTCTTGATTTTCTCTGTAGAAAATGCAATATATATATATATATATTACTACCAGAATTAAAATGACAAAAATTCAAGGTTAGGCATAATTAATTTGTTTGTTACCTTGAAAACAAAATTAAGTGTTCAAGTAATTCAAGGTCAAGTACGCAACTAGAATTTGATAATTCATAGCCAGCACTGAATGAAACTTCTCTGAATTAATTTTGGCAGTTCTGTATGCCTCTTCCTAACCTGTCCTGCCCTGGAGGAGTTGCCTTCCAACTAAAGACATGTTACGACTAGATAAAAAAAAAAAAATGTAGTGTTTTGTAAGGAAAAAAAAAGTCCATATACCATTTTATTTTTAAATAATAAAAACTTATTTTAAAAATAAATTTATTTTATATTTATATTCTTGCACCTTTTATTACGGACACTGTCAAACTAACCAAACGAAACGTGACTGGTTTCAAATTGTGACATCATTAAAAGATTAATGACATAAGCTTGACATCATTAAAATAAATGCTTTTTTTCTCTATATATTCCCTCCTTTTGGTTTCTGTGAAGTATACTCGCAAAGCAGCAGCAACTAGCTCCTCCATTTCCCTTCTCCACATCTCTCTCTCTCTCTCTCTGATCAAATATGGATATGATTGAGCAATCTGCAGCAATATCTCCGATCAATGTTCCATCTCAATTCTCCTACTCTCCATCCTCTTCTTCACCACCTTCTTCTCATCATTCTTCTCCTTCAAAGTCTTCTCCAAATCTTACTCCACCTTCAGCTGCCACTCCCCCTCCTCCTCCGCCAGTTGTTAGCCCTTGTGCTGCCTGCAAAATCCTTCGCCGGCGTTGCGTTGACAAGTGTGTTTTAGCTCCTTATTTTCCTCCTTCTGAGCCATACAAGTTCACCATTGCTCATAGGGTGTTTGGAGCCAGCAACATCATCAAGTTTTTGCAGGTACCATAAGACGTTCTTTTTGTTTCCATCAGTTTCCTTATAGGACAAGTAGCCTTCCTCCATAATATTTGAATTTAAGAGATTTGAACATTAATAGAAATTTGTTTAATGTCTTTTCATCCCTTTTTTTCGTCCAATGTATAAGCACAATGCAGTTCTTCAGGTTTGACTTGAAACAATTTTTCCAAAAATTGATTTTTCTTCAACCGCTATGATATTTTTTTAAGAAAAAGTTCGATAGTGGACATTTGAGGGCCTTTAGATTTTTAAATGGTTTTAACTTTTTTTTTTTATTTTTTTTTATCTCCAACCATTTTTTGCTTTCTCTAATTAAACAAATTAAAGCAAAGCAGCTAGCTGCAGTGCTGCTGCACCTGCTTTATGGAAAAAAATGATCATGAGAGGTTGAATTGGGGAATCACTATTTCCAGACAGAACCAAAAGAAAAAGAGAGGAGGGTTTGGACAATTAGTTACCAGCATATTGCACAAAGAAGTCAAAACCAAAAAAAGGTGTCCATATTAGAGGTCAATTGATGTGCTAGCTACTTCTTCCCACCACAATTGTTTATAGTTATATAGAGAAGTCATTCCACACCACAACTTGCACATGGGTGCAATACGCATCACCAACCCCCAAAGGGCAAGTTTGGGATTCCATTTCAAGGTCAACATATTGTCATGTTAGGAATCACATCAGATTTTTGCTTAAAACATTGCTTGGACCGCTTTCAAGATTCAATTTTGAAAACTGATCAGTACTGTTACCAATGTGAAAAACTGCAGGAACTGCCAGAGTCCCAGAGAGCAGATGCAGTGAGCAGCATGGTTTATGAAGCCAATGCGAGGATCAGAGACCCGGTTTATGGCTGTGCTGGTGCAATTTCTCAGCTTCAAAAACAAGTTAGTGACCTCCAAGCACAGCTAGCCAAGGCACAAGCTGAGGTGGTGAACATGCAATGCCAGCAAGCCAATTTAGTTGCTTTACTCTGCATGGAAATGACACAGTCTCAACAAGAACCCATCTTGCAACAACACCAATACGTTGACACAAGCTGCTTTCTTGACGAGAACAACTTGGGCACATCATGGGAACCTCTTTGGACATGATGATCAACTATGCCAATTACTTATGCCCTCAAGATGGGGCAGGCATGGGACATCGAAAAACATACTCATTAAGAAAAAATTAAATAAAGTAACCATATTAGGTTTGGTAGATATGTGTCATGATGAATTTCTGTTTAGCCATGTTGACGAAACGGACTGATATTGATGGGTCTTTCTTATACCTGTAATGTTAGGAGAAAATGGAGGGAAACCATTGAAAAGAAAAGAGAAAGAGAGAGAGAAAAGGAGATCGATCGGTGCTAATTGTTGAATCAGATTAAAGAAGTTTATATATCGGTGACCTAATTTTCTAATACATATTGTTTGTTCATGAGTTCCTTGTCAACCTTGCACTTGACCTTTTTCTTGCTTCGATCTTTTATTTTGATTTTACTACTGTTGGAGTACTGAAAACACTAGCTATTGGTGGATCTACTGATCCATCATTCAAAAGTATTTCAAATCCATGTTTTTCCCTTTATCCCATAAAGTGGGAGGATGATCGATCATGCCACTTCCCTTGGAAGTGTAGCATCTGGGAGCTAAAGAAAAGAAATTCCCAAGTAAATATGTTCATGCATTATCAGTATAATGGACCTTATTTTAATAGTAAATACTAAAATCACAACCAAACTAATTAATATATGAAGAATTAATAGATCGAAATAATTTATAGTATTTTAGTTTTCATAATTAAGAAGTTATGATAATTTAATTAATGGTGAATATTTCAATGACTTCAACTTTCTTAATATCCGCGTTTCTCTTTCACATTAACAGGCTGTAAACTACAATTAACTCTCACACAGATTTCATGATAGAGAAATTCCTTGTAATTGTCAAATATACATAATATTGTGCTTTGAAAAAAAATCCAGGCAAGAAAATTTTTATACATTTTAAGCAGGAAATTAAAAACTAATACAGTGAATTTCAAAATCCAAACCCTATTTATGAACAAAAAGCATGCATCTAGCTAGGTGACTGGCTGACTAACTACATGAAACTCACTTCATAAATGTACTTAAATCCTGTTTGTTTGCTATAAAGTAGTTGTTTTTTAAAAGTAGTTTTCTTGAAAAATATATTTCTGAAAAATAAATTATTTTTTTATATTTAATAGTGTTATGAAAAATAAGTTGAAAAACAATTTCTAATGTTTGACTATATCATGAAAAATAAGCTGAAAAATAATTTATTAATATTATTTTTCAAGTTTATTAAAATGATAAGAAACAAATCTTATAAATTAAAAAGTTGAATGAGAATGAAATTGAAAAAAACATCTAATTTCATAAATTATCTCAAATAAAATAAACAACAATCAAATAATTTTGAAGATTAAATCTAACAGATAAAAAAGTTGAAAGATGATGAAATTAAAAAAATTAATTATAATTTTATAAATTATTTAAAATAAAATAAATAACAGTTAAAAGAATGAGAACAAAATCTTATAGATAAAAAATTTCAATTAAAAAAATGATAAGAGAAAAACAAATAACAATCATAAAAGTAAGGACTAAAGTTGATATAAAAATCAAATTAAATCAAATTTCAAAGGATAAAATTGAAAAAAAATTCAAAACAAAATATATAACAATCAAAAGATTGAGGACTAAATTTGATATAATTAGCAAATAACATGATATTTCTAAATTTTTCATAATTTTTCCGTTCAAAATAAAAGGAAAACACTTTTTTAGAAACCAAACTAAATTTTTCTTTGACTAAAAAATATTTTTTGTCGATCAACTTTGCTAATAAAAAATAAATATAAAAAAAATTAATTTTTTTTTTAAAATTAATTTTCATTAAAACATGAGGAGGACATGGAACACGTACCAAGCTCTAGAACTTTTTTCACTTTAATCATGTCACGTGCACCCCACATGCGTGTTGTGATTTATAAGCAAAAGAACATATCGTCGGCATCTCCAGACAGTACATTCTTTATCTTTTTCTCTGACATTTTTTGTGTTCTACGCCAGCGGCAGAATCTTTTTTTTTTTTCCTCCTCTTTTTTGACAGATTGATAATAATGCAGCTGCTTAGGGTACTTCCCCGGTTCAAATCACCTCCAAAAGAAAATAAAGAAGTTCAAAATGCAAAATTGCGAACCACTCCAAATCATGCATCCATTTTCACTATAATGACAAACTTTCTGTTCATATGCAGCTTACTTTTCTTACCCGGGGAAAACAATAATGAATATAATTTCGATATGTGTGTGTGTGGTCCAAGTCACATATGGACCTTTCGGGCAATATATGTACGGTCTTGGAGGGGCAAGAACAGTTGATTCAAGATTTTCATTAATGGCCGTTTCATGCAGTACCGAAGATGGCTTAAAAGCTCCTCGAGGAAAAGAAAAGAAAGCCCTGGGATGCATTCATCTTACATCGAGCAAATGTAAAAGTGTCAAAATGTATATGCCTCTTGATCCGAGGATTAATATATAGTTAGTTAGATGTTCATGATCATGATCATGCTTATTTCTTTGTGTCCATGCCATCGAGCCAAAAAAAAGAAGCTTAAGATCACCAGGCGAGATTATTTTGCATTTTACAGATTGAAATTAGTTAATTTTACTACAACATTTAATAATTTTATCGACAATTATTTTTTGTTGGTGATGTGTCATGTCACTGTACAGAGATCCCGGTTTGAATCCCTTGATATTTCCATCAGCAAAAATCACTCGTAAAATATTTCACATCAACAACCTGCTTTTTTTAAAAAAAAAACAATTCTATATATTTTATCTGTAATTCTATCAGCATATACCGTCAAACGTATTTTGTTGGTATATACCAATAGGTTTACCGACTGATTTACATTTATTGGTAATTATCACCCTAAATTACCGACATAAAAACTTCATTAGTAATTTGGTTGGTTTTGGTTGAATTTCTAGTGGTGTCAAAATGCATATCATAGTGAAAGGGGCAGTGCCATGTCAAATTCAAACTTGGAAGGTGTCTAGAGTTGTTATACCGAGTCAACATATTGAATTCTAGATTAGTTAAGTCATTGATCAGCTGATTTTAGACGCAAGAAATGTTCTTGATACATAGCAACTCATCAATCAGCGTTTTTTTCTTTTCTTGTTTATAAATTAAAAATGGAACATAGCTTATTAGTTATGACAATGATTTTGGACCAATTAACAGCAAACTTGTTTACCGGAACAAAAATCAAACTTCTATATATATATATATATATATATATATATATATATATATATATATATATATATATATATATATATATATATATATATATATTGTTGTCTACACGGATTGTTGGAATAAGTTACTGGTAATGAAATTAATTGCGTTCTTGACCCGAGATGAGAATGCATTTAATTATAATCTTGAACGAAAATGTTGTCTTTGTTTTTTCTTCACGAGTCAAACTTCGTGCTTGTATAATATTCAGCTGAACTGATCATCAGGATTGCCCATCTAGCCCAGCTAGCAAGCCGCAAGAAATTCTCATGTTTACACATTTGATTAATGAATTAGTATTCAGGACGACGGTGATACCTTAACCTCCTCAGCCAACCAGATTTAATCTCTCGGGTCATAAAACCAGTCTAGAAATCAAAACAATTGATCTCTTGGAGATGGAGCATCAAACAAGTGCCGTGTGAACGATGAAGGGAAGTAAATCCTTTCAAGCGTCAAGCCATATATAAGTTGATGCAATGGACAAAACCACATTACCACTTGTTCTCTCAAGTCATCAAAATTGGCAGCATGCGCTATAACCTGCAATGGCGTCAGGTTTTTGCTTTACTTGAACCGATACACATTAGACGAGACTGGAAATGTAGGCTATGAGTCAAGATTTATTGTTGTTTGGTCTTGAGGATTTTGTTTTCTTGTAGGCCAGATACTCTGTAAATGAAAATTCCAGCTATTTTTCTTATTGCCATCCTACTTCGATCCATAATTATCGCATAGTAAATTACTATCGTCTAATGTTCGAGAATAGCACATAACCTTGGAAAAATCAGGAATTAATAGCACATATATGACTGACGCAGGAGAAATTCGACGTCATATATGATGACCTTTCCAAATTCTCTACAATATTTTGCATTTTTTTCTTTCAATATCATTATCAGTCTAGTTTATCCTCGATTTTCCCGGGAACCTTGGGGCTGGTATACTGATGTATGATGTATCTGGCGACTGGAGCCTTGCAAATTAGTCACGATCATCGCTAGAAAAGAACCGCCTCTGTAAGAAAATAGGAGGAGTCATAAAGAGCAGCTAAATCAAACTTTTAAATTAACGAGTAGCTAACCAACACCGATGAACTAACAAATTAATGTGCTTTGTCAAGAACTATTTATAAAATCTTGTCCACTGTGTGTATTTGTCTTTTGCTACATGGACACTCTCTCCTCTTGACTCCCGTCTCACAGATTCTCCACATGTAAGACACAGTTGAGAGCAAGTGTGAACCCCTTGAATTATAAAGAAGAAGTTTATTTGCAGACATTATTGATATCAGAAAGATCTTCGGTCTTCACCCGTACGTAGCTTCATAAATACTCTGTAAGTAATGAACAGGAATAAATTTGGCGGGAGATTATTAAGACTCTTCTGCAAGTAGCTTTTTTTTTTATAATCAATTTCCCATAAATGTGAAATAGAAACACATTAATTGGTGGTTAGAGTTAATTTTCAAATGGTAGAGACAAACAATCACATCTAATCACAATAAATTTTGATTGAAATTAAATGGTTTCGATCAACGATGGCAACTAAATTAATTAATGACTGTTTCTGGGAAAGTCTCCTCCAAAACCCCTCCAAAGTATGAATAGAATCGGCTTGACATGTACACATATAGCCTCAGTGTAAGCTTCCCATTTTAATTAAGTATATAATAGGTGCAATATCGGTCACTGATTTAATAAATGCTTGGAACAAAGTTCTTGAAAGAGTGATATAATAATTAAATTAAGGTAGGTTTGAGTAATAAAACGATTGATGCCCACACACTATCGCCTTTACCTTTCTGAGCAACAGCACTTATTCGGTGCTTGATTCGTATTAAATTCTTACTACAAAGTTGATTCTTCGTATTTCTTGAAAGTCCGATAATTTCTTCTTCATCTTAGTATCACATTATATAATTTATTGATTAATTTTATCGTTTGCTTACATAAATTTATAATTAAATATGAGATAATGTAGTTTAATGCTCAAAATTATATCAATTCACGGTAAATTAAAAAAAAATGAATTGGGATGGACCGGCACCATTCTAAAGTCCATTCATGTTTTCTTTCTACGATACTTGACCGTTGATAATGGACTCTTTTAATCAGCTTTTTTTATGAAATAAATAATTAATTGTGTGTTTAGTTTTTTATTTATCAAAACCAGAATATATATATCCTCGTAAAAACATTAATTAAAAAAATAAAATACACTCATTATATTAAATGCTAAAAAATTCATAGAAAATAAATATATTTAAATTTTAATCAAAATTCACTAAAAAATAAAATAAAAAATTATAAATAGACTCGTGATAGCATATAGGTCTAGTATATATTGACCAATAAATCAGCAATTCCACGCTCAAAACACTCAACTTGAAAATATGAAGGTGTTTGAGAGTTCGGTAATAATTATTTTTGAAAATATTTTAACTTGAAAATGCATTACAATAATATATATTTTTATTTTTAAAAAATTATTTTTGATATCAACATGTTAAAATGATCCAAAAAACATTAATTTGTTTTTTATTAAATTTCACCCAACCTCTATTTGAATCGCAACATCAAATGGGGGTAGACTAAAATTCTTGCATCTCACTTACAATATACCTTCTTCTTTATAAAATCTACAATAATTATTATTTAGTTCATGTATTTTAAGCAAAGCTAGACATTTGTTATTCTACATGATTTAAGACACTCAATATTGTAATCCTTATATCTGTATTTATGTTTATTACTTAGTCCCTTTAATTATTAAGTGTCCTTTAACAGAGTGCTAAGTTGTCCCTGATTCATTTATTTTTCTTTCCAAAATACCTTGTTGGCTGTATATTAATTAGTAACTGGAAAAAAAACGTAGGGGTAGTTTGGACATTTTCTAAAAACCATAGGAATTTTTAAATAATTAATCCTCATAGACAGACAAGGGATTAAATTATGATTTTAAAAACTAGTGGGACTAAACTATTATATTGCTAGAAACACTGGCACTAATTAAATAATTATTCACTCTAAAATCTATATCTAACTTATGCAATCTTTCCTCTTTGAGATTCGTTGGTGTTTTCTACCACTCGAATTTGATAAAAAGATGAGCTAATTATGTACCATAAAATTGGGTACAAACTTGAGTTCTTTCATTAAAAACGTTGGCCCTGCTCTACATTAATTAATTTAAATTAATGTTTATTTGACGTTCTTTCCTGACAAGGAGCTGAAAATCATTTACAGGCGTACGTAACCTGCTCTAGACCCTAGGATTAATCACTCCCAAGCAAAATTAACGACGCTGCCAAAAAGAATGTGTCATTAAGATTTTCTTGTTCAACGGCTAGTCCTGAGCCATTGCAATCACGTTCTCTCTTTAATTACGAACGTTTAATTTGCTCAACACGTGTAGCATGAAACCTCGTATCCCGTTGAAATTGAGATTCAAACTATTTTTTTTATTAAAATTAAAATTTTTATTTTTTATTTTAAATTATTTTTTTATGCTTGTAAATTTTTTATTTTAAAAATATTATTTTGATGCATTTATAAAAATAAAAAAAATCATTTTGAATGGAGGGAATTACAAGGAAAATTCGTTATATATTTTTCAATTATAAATGACCAGTACTCCTGAAACTGAAGGAGGAGAAACAGTGAGGTTTTGGCTGGTGAATCCATGAATCTACGTGTTGATATCTATTCAAGTCGAAGTTCGCCTTATTTTGGTTCATAAGCATACATTTCGATGCAAAGTGAGCTTGGCTGTCAATAATTAGTTAAATAGTTGGCAGACTCTCTCCATAATTTAATTCTGGGGAGTAGCCGTTTATTTGCTGGGTATTATTTCATATCATGCTTTCTTTTTCTTCACCCTACAAAACATTGTTACGTAGGCATAGTTGTCTGAACAAGCTCTTTAATGTTTCATCTTTTTTCAAGAGCAACAATCACAGCTACACATTAATTTGTACGATTGCGATACCCTTGACTTTCATCGACTCGTTTTCAGGTGCATACATACATATATGTGTCGTGTGTGTGTGTGTGTGTGTGTGAGAGAGAGAGAGAGAGAGAGAGAGAGAGAGAGAGAGAGTATGAACAAGAGAAGGATAATAGTCTGAAATCTTCAGGCATGTCTTGCTCTTACGCGTTAACCCATAAATAAGTCGCGGCAGCCATGAGAACATGGTTTTCTTTGTTAGAAAACGCCTCCGATTGTAACCTATAATGGGACAAAAGAACATGAAGACCAGTTTCTCCCAAGTCTGCCATTTTGACAATGTTTTGGCTATAAGGTCGAGTTTTCACTTTACATATCAGCTTGCACGGATAACAACGATATGGAGCATAAAATTAACCTTTTAGGTTAAGCTTTTAACATGGAAAGTTGCTTCAGACTTGTAATTAATTAAAACTTGATATAGCAGACTCAAAGACCCTAAATTGCGTGCACTGCGTCACTGGAAAAGGATGGTTAGCATCGCTAGCTATCTAGCTATGAAAACTTGAGAAAGTCATGTACTTTACTAGATTTAGAGTTAGCATGCATCTAGGCCAACTCTACTTTCACTTGCATTCTAATCAACCTATGAATTTACATGTAACTATGTATCTAACTGATTTACTAACCAAGAAACCATAAATTGCGTGATTGACTCACGAATTCTTTTTTCTAGTAATCCTACTTTATCTTATCAATGCCAAACTTTAACAATAGCTTCGAGGATAGTTTTATATTAATATATAACACATTTTATCATGTTAAAGTACATTAAATTTTAAATTAGCAGGATACATCATTATTTTATGCTTGACTTTTATTAATTTAAAATTATGATTGTTTAATTATCAAAACTCTGATATAATATCAAAGAATCATATCAATTTTAAATAAATTTTTAAAAATAATTTTATATTACTCTTTAATAACAAGTACTTGAATAAATATATATATTTGATAATAGATTAGGTAAAATTAAACTCTTATAATAAAATTCTGTATCATTCGAGGCGCCATTGACTCTAGTTTTATTAATATTCTCTATGTATACAAGACAATTGGGGACTGATTAAATGTTTATAAATCCTTGTTCAGAACGAAAAGGAGAGGGAAGCAGAGAAGGAGCTTCGTAAATGGAGTGATGTGAACACCCTGAATCGAATACAGATAGAGTAATTTTTTTTGTAGCTATAGATAATAGAAGGAGTTTCACTACTTGAAGGGGGATATGGACGTAATTAAACTTTTGATGGAAGACAATGCGAGTGTCAAAGTAAGATTAAATTTCCAACACTTGCTTCATTATAATCTGTCAAGCAACTAGTAATATTCCTTAATTAATTGATGGATTATATATATATAATGATGCACGAAATTAAGATAACACCAAGAGGAGAACCCACAAGGCAGAAAACGAGAGATTCTCAGAGCAAAGCAGAACAAACAATCCAATCAGGAGACTCTGCTTTCTCCTCTTCCACTGTCTTTTCAGTTGAATCCAGTTCTTACGTTTTCTAACTCGAGAAACCTCAATGATGTCCCTAGACTCTTATCCTATATATTCTCAATTTCACGACAGAACAAAAACTCTTGTCAATAGAGTTCCTAGCATTCTATACTTTTTTTAATTGGGTGGTGTGTCGCTATCCACGTTTATACATTAGTGGCTAATTTGAGGTTTCTACTTCCAAATTTGAATACATAATCGAAATTTCCTTCTGAAACTCATTGGTTTATGGAAAATCCAGAGAGGCCTTGACCATTGGAAGCTTTAGTGCCAAGTTACTTCTCCGAAATGGCTCCTTTTGTGGGCCTTTACAAACGGTGATTGACTAGTTTAATATGTATATAATGAGGACAACCCCAGTGTCAAAACTTGGAATTTACGTTTGAAGGTTTTAGATTCCAACACTAAAAAAATATGGAATTAATGAGATTTAAATATTTAAATAACATTGGGGCCCAATTAACCTGGTTATAAAATTCACGCAACATGGTGAGTGAGTTGAAACAAATAAAAAAAAAATTGACTTGATCAAAGATTCGGATTAACCCATGATACGGTCAAAATCTATTAATATTTTTTAAAAAATTATTTTTTTGATTAAAAAGAAAAGGAAAAGGAGAAAGAACATGAAGAAGAAGAAAGTTTTGACGGACATGCGCGTGCTAATCCCGCCCAGCATCATCATAATATATATTGCGAAGTTGTAGTCTAAATTGAGGACAAGGGTACTTTTACAGTACCAATACAAACTCTTATTCCACCTTATTGTACGATTGTGGAAAGTAGATTGTAATTTCTAAGAACATGCATGGATCACCCATCAGAAACATGCAAGACGATATGCGTGATCATCATGCAGTCATATGCTGTTTGCAGACTTGAAATTCATGTGCTGGATCTGATTATGGTTTGACTATGCATATAAACTTTTGCCTTGATGCTTGATCAGGGTACATATAATTATTCGAAATAGGCCTTTTCCGTTTCCGAACTTTCCTGCAAAATCATCAAATTAATGCCTCTGTTCCTGATCGATTCTTGTGTTCACACATTGTGAAGCACAGAAAGAAAGAGAGGTTTTAGCTGTCCTTCAGCTACCTTGTTTAAGGCAATGGACCGCAGCTAATTACATTACACATCAAAATTCTTGAATTCATACATGCAGAATTGACACGCACCCATTCGGCTTCTATAGGGACAAGAAATTGCCCGAGGAAAAGTGACCCTACAAAATGTAAAGAGACAATTAGACACTTCACTAATTCTTCCAGGTCTTTGATGATGAATACTGACTGCAGAGCAGGGATATAGTCAAGTTGTTGCTTTACTTGAACTGGGACACCTTGAGCCTGAGGTAACCTGACCAAAAATCTGGAGGGATTATTAAGTAGTCAATCTGACGAGTTGCGGTAGGCATCAGCAAACTCAGAAACATTCTGTTAGTCACGTTTAATACTATCATTTCTAGACTAACGCAACATTTGTGTATACCAGAAAGCTCTACTGTGAAAGTTAATGAAACGTAGAAATTTCAAGGTCAAAGCGAGATTATTGCAGCATATTAAACCTGTCTACATTTTGTGTGTGTGCGTGCTGTGTAGCCAGTTACGTGGACCACCCTCGAAGGGGTCTATGTACAGTCCTGAGAGGGCATAAACAGTGAAGCCCCTTCGTTGGTTGGAAACAAACGATATCAATACTTTCCTGTAGTTAGAACATCAACTGATTTGATGTCGTTAACAGCTTCAGAAAGGGCACCAAGATTTCAGACCTCATATCAAAGTGTTGTAGAATTCAATGGCAAGGCCCTTTGTGCCTCATCTAGAACTTCCGAGAAGAAATGCTATGATCAGAGCAAAATATTCAAACAAGCTAATATCTAACACACGTTAGCTCATAAATTCAATGACTTGTCGATTGTAAGTAGCGGACAAGCCTTGCTGTAAAACGCAATGGGATATGAGATACCTAAATTCCTAGGTCGCTTAAAGTCCAATCATTTGACTGCCTCTGCCTGCCATTAACAGAGCTTGTTTAATCCTACGAGTCTCATCAAGAATTGGCTCTTCCATTCCAAGGATTTTTCTCCTTTTTTTTTTAATATTATATTATGAAAATACTTCTAGACATGATACACATCACAGCCACGTCAAACCACGAGAAAAAGTTTGCTAACTCGAGGTTTGTTTTTAATTGATCGTATTTTTACCATATAAATAATAGAATTCAAATTAAGAATGTTTATATATATATATATATAAACTCGCTAACTCGGGTACTTAATTGATAACACACTTATAAATAAATTAAAAAATACAGATAAAATTTAAACTATGAATAGAATACCATCTCTTTGTAATTGATTGCTTAACATTTATCGCTACATTTCAAGGTAATGTTTTCACTTTACTTCAACCTCGAGTCATTAAACTGATCTAAACATTAGTCATAGCCACGTCATTAACAAGAAGACTTTTTAATAATATTACATAGAAAAAAATATATTATATTAATGTACACCCGATTAGTAAATATATCATCAGATTTGCCAAACAATTTTTTTTTTTAAATGGCCCATTATTTATATGCTTTGGTGTTCTTAAAAACAATATTTCATAAATTCCATATTGGAATAGGTTAAAATAAATTTATATTTGATCCATTTAGCGTACGAGGGAATAAATAATTCATGAACTTTGTGTATCAAATCCATCTAATGGCATTACAAAAAGGAATGGATTCAGAATTTCAGATCAAAATCTACCTCATTAATAACCTTGATATTAATGCTATTTATTTGAATATATGCTATCATGATAAATCATTCAGTTAATTTTATTCATGGTTATAAAATTCAACTTGGAAGTAGATCCGAAGCAAGGACTGGTCATGGATCAAAATAGGTTAATTTGGGTTAATAAAAAAATTTAAAATAATATTATTTTTTTAAATAAAAAATTAATTAAAATTTTTACTAAGTCAATTCCAATTCCAAATTAATTTTTTATACAGCCAGCTTAAGCTATGGATGGGTCTGTCGAATCCCGAATCCGAACGGTGTTCTCAGCCATAAGATTAAAAGCTTGTTGGAGGCTTATGTTAAAGGTTTGAGGAAACATTTATAAAGTATAAAGGTCAGGATTTTCTAGAGCTAATAAAGGCCCAATTCCAAATTTCAATATCCACGGACTCGATGTGACCGTATTAACTAGAGAACTTAGCCCATCACAGCCCATTGGGCTACCCCTCGAAATTTCATCCCAAAACGTCGCAGATTCCACACAAAAACAGGAAAAGGGCTACACGGCCATCTAAGTGAACATCTACCAATCTCAAAACCTCCTGCTTGGCCGCTGAGAAAGTGAAGAGAGAAAATGAGCGGACCTTCAAAGAAAGTAGTGGATGTGGCATTTAAAGCATCGAAAACCGTTGATTGGGATGGGATGGCCAAGCTTTTAGTCTCCGATGAGGCTCGCAAAGAGTTCGCTACTCTTCGTCGCGCTTTCAACGAAGTTAACGCCCAACTCGGGACCAAGTTCAGCCAGGTCTCCCCTCTCTATCTTTTTAGATCTCTCCTTTTTTTTTTTCTGGATTTATTGTTTTTTTTTAAATCTTGGCATTTCTAGATATATAATTTTTGTTAACTGTATTAGATCTGTTTGCATATGATTTATTTAACTATGTAGTTAGGGGTTTTGTAATTTTTTTGAATCATTTTTTTTATGGTGGATTGGTGATTTTTAATTTTATTTGTGTTTTTGCGTTTTGATAAGGGATTTGGCTTGGATTTACGAGATGGGTCTGTTTTGTATTGAAATTACACTGTTTCCTGAAAAATTAAAATGGGAAATTAGTGATTGGTCTGTACTGGCACTGTATGATTGTATGAGGACATTATATTATTGAGTTGGTAGGAAAGTTAAAATATATGGAATTATTTGTGCTAATTCAAGCTGCATTTCACTCAATTCTGAATACGTAGAGTGAGATTCATGCTCGTCTTTTAGGAGTGGCATTTTATTTCTGAAAGCAGCCCTGTGAAAGTCGAGTCTATTGTCCTTACTAGTGGTTTAAAGCTTTATAGTTACTTCTGCTTGTGATTGCAAGTATTATTTTATGAGTGTTAGTTGTTTTGTTGTGCAGGAACCCGAACCCATAGACTGGGAATCTTACAGAAAAGGAATTGGCTCTCGCTTGGTGGACATGTACAAACAGGCATATGAAAGTATGTTTCATTGTTCATTCACAAATGTAACCCTCGTGTCTTTAGGTTACCTGATTCACTTTAAGTTGTTACTGCTGCCTTGTGCTGCTTGATACTTGTTTACTTGATTTGATTTTGTTACTTGCTGGTGTCAGTGATGTTGCTGGCAGTTAACTATTCAAGTTTTACAGCCCATATTGGATAAATAATTAACTTGGGATATATTGTTGATGCAAAATGATTTATAATTGCTAGCAATTATCTGCTATAGGTTGATTAAAATACTCCTTTAGATGATTGGATGTTTATGGAACTGCATTTATGACTTACCCAGATATATTTCTCAACTATGTGGAAACTGGAAAACTTTGACCTTTGATTCTATGCTGGATACCTGCCAAGTTTTTTGGACTTTTAAGAGCTAGTGCCATATCTATCTCTTCATGATTTTAACAGTGCAGGAAGACATTTTCCCCCTGCTCTAGGCTTCACTGTTCTAATTGCCCGTTAATAATTGATCTTGAGGAACACTTAATGGATAGGCTTCCCTGCCATCAGGGTCTAAAACAAATTTTCCAAAGTTGAATTTCAGCTTAATGGGTAGGCTTCCCTTCCATCAGGGCTAAAACAATTTTTCCAAAGTTGAATTTCAGCTTAACATCTATGAATGACAGGTTAGCTCTTTATTTGATCTTCTCATGTAATTTCATATTTAGAAGTTTCTTTAGATGATATGCTGAAAGCTATCCAATGTAGAGTTACCATTCTTCCCCTTACAAGCTATTTTGAAAACTCATCTACTTTTTTCTGAATTTGCTTATGATTCAATCCAATGATGGCTGAAATTCCTTATTGATATGCTTGCAGGCTCCTTTAGATGCCCATGTTAATCTCCTGTGTTCCAAAAGTTCTTTTGCTTTCTGTTTGTTTATTCCTTTTGAAATTGAAGTGCTTTGTTTTGGTTCTATGCTTCACGCACTGACTTGGAGGTCTTTTTTGTTTGCTATGTGTCGTATACCATTTTGAAGTTGATTCCTTAATTTTTGTTAGGTGGTCCCTTGTTTAATACCAACTTCTTTCCCCAGTATGTGTTTTCCCAGTGCATGACATGATGCTTAGACTTATACTTTAGATTCCGCACAGCACATCTTAGTTCTTGGAGTTTGTGTGAACTGTTTTGGTCCTACAATGGAGTGTGTTGACCTGTGCTTTGTTTGCTTTAGGTTTGGTCCATACTGTGTTTAGTATGGCCTCTTTGGGCTAATTAGGGTGTTGTTCCCCATTTTCAATTTAAAGTTTAAATTAAGTGTACCTAGAATCATAGCTCTGCTAGCTTATTGGATCTTATCGACAGGAATATAATCTGTTTTTTCATTCCTTCTTTTGGTTACTAAAATGGAGCCATTGTCTATTAGAGAACTGATTTGAGCCAATTATCTGTATTCTTTTGCAGGCGTAGAGATCCCTAAGTTTGAAGACAAAACGACTCCAGAATACAAGCCTAAATTTGATCAATTGGTGCGAGCCAAAAGTGCAATTCTGATTTTTATACTGGTTCTTAAAACTTGCCTCTTGCTGCCACCCTTCCCTCCCTCTCTCTCATAGCATGTATTTTCATTTGGTTTGCAGTTGGTGGATTTGAAAGAAGCAGAGCAACAATCCCTGAAGGAGTCTGAGCGCTTGGATAAAGAAATTGCTGATGTTCAAGAATTGAAGGTAAATGGAAATGGATACTTATATCTTTTAGTTTTATTCGTGCCCAGTTTATGATTTCTAACATCCAGTCATTAATCTGAGCAGAAAAAAATCAGCACCATGACTGCAGAAGAGTACTTCGAGAAGCATCCTGAGCTGAAGAAAAAGTTTGATGATGAAATCCGTAATGACTATTGGGGTTATTGATCACATTAGCTGATTTTGGCCTCAAGCCTCAGCAACCCTGAAACTCTGAACTTGTGGTGTTTTCCTTTTTCCTTTTATAATAATAATTACTACGAGGTGGCTCCATGTTTGTAGAATTGGACCTTCAACAGTGACCATGTCAAATGCTAAACTTCATTTGGACAGGCCGGTTGGGATTTACAAGGAGATGCGCTTATTCTGATCAGCATCAATTGTCATTGTTCTCTCCTTTTTCCCATTTTGACTGTTTATGATGCAAATAATGCAGGCTTTTTTAACATTCAAAACATCCATTTATGATGCTCGACTTCATTTTGAAGGTGATGTTCGTTCCTTGTTGAGACCAAGACTTTTGTTTTACCAACTCTGGTGGAAACAAGAGAACTCTTGGTAGGTGGTCCCGTAGTAAGAGCTTAGGATTAAAGGGTTTGCTCCCCTGTGGTCTTAGATTCGAGTCATGTGGTTGTTAATATAATGGTCACTAGAGGTTTACATGGTCATTAATTTCAGGGCTCGTGAGATTAGTTAAGGTGCACATAAGCTGACTTGGACATCCACGTTAAAAAAAAAAAAAAAAACTCAATTTTGGGTATGGGGGTTGCATGCCTTTTCCTTTTCTTTTCCAACTAAATTTGTGACCCATTTCCTGCATGGCAGCCTATGACCCAGTTTCCTGCATGGCAGCCTAAACTTACTTCATTGATGATTGGTGGTGGTGTCCGAATTTCTAATGATCTAAATTATTCGTAGACTCTGAAGATCATATAAATTTCTTTTCAGAAGCGTCATCATCTAACATAACCAAAGATACAATTAAGGCTCGTTTCTCAAGGCTCCTCAAAAATACAATAAGGCTCTTGAGAGATACAATTCAGGCTCTTCGAAGTTTCCCCAGACGTGATAGACGATGATTAAATTTGTTCCTTGCCTTTTGCTAGTATATCATTGGTTAATTTAGTTGGGCTGCTCGTGAATATTCTTGGCTTTTTATGATCTCCGATTTCTAGTTTTTATTTTTGAACTCGCATGAATATTTTAGGCCTTTTTTCATTGTGGTTCATGTAATGGTCTGAGTGACATTATTCCCCCTCCCCCTGTGTTGTCACAGCAACACCACGATGCAAGCATAAATTTGATGCAAGGATGAGCATCTCACACTCGTAAGCTTTCAGGATAGATGTTTGTGTGCTTGGAAACCGTGTCAATTTGTCCTTTTCCTTTCTCAAAAACGATTCTCGGTTGCCTGCAGGAGTTACAGACTGGGTTTGCAATGTCATAAGATTAACAAAAAGGGTTCTGCCAAACAACTACCAAATTCAAATAGCGTCTGTGCTTTTCATATGTTAGCTACAAGTTAAGTGCATGCCGGCTGGAGATAAGGATATTGCAAATGCACAATGATTCAACAACCTGGTCATGACTCGTTGAATGCAGTAAGATTCAGATTAATGAAAGAACAAAATAACTGCACAAAAAATGTACAATAAAAAATTTTGGGAACAAAATACAAGATCACTGCAAAAACAGATCAACTGCTATTCTTGCCAAAACTTGAAAATTCTTTAACAAGAGACCCTGAAAAGGAAAGCAAAAAGGGCTTGTCGACAGATAAAATTTGATGCATCTGTTGCTGAGAACTCAGAAAAAGAAAAACATCTTCCACCAGCATTCACAAATCTAAAACTGGAGGCTGTGGTTGATAGGGTTCTTGCTTCAGAAAGGCCGTTATAGATATCTACCCAGAACTACTCAACTTTTGTGGCCTCCTCGTTTTTGTCCATGGCCTTCCTTGCTAGCTCATAGCCTGCAAAGTTCATGGCACCTAAGGGAGCAATCCAGAAGAACCTCGGCACTGCTCCTTTGAATAAGCCAAGGGGCCCCTCATGTCGGAGTATAGAGAAAGCTATCAATGACATTGATACAGTTCTTCCTGGTGGCGCCGTCATCATTCTAGTTTTCAGTACATCGAAAGGGGTAGTGATAACAGCAGTTAGGCCTCCAGATAAAGCCCCAACAGCAATTGTTTCCCAGGGTTCCAGCTCCCGCCTTAAAAGTTGTTGAGCAACCTTGAAGAATCAAATCAATTACACATTATACAGAAAACAACAAATTAAAAAAAAAATTGCAAAAGAAAAAATTATGTTTTGATAGAAAAATAAACTCAAATGCATCTAGCGGGGGGACAAGATCAAGCAAAGCTTAAACAAACAGTTTATTCATCTGTTGGCATGTTTTGAACAATTTATTGCAGTGGTTACTTTCCCCTTCCGTACTTTTTAGTCATAACTTCATTCCTTCGTACAACTCTTTTAAAGAAACAACCAATTCCTGGCATTACAATTGTACAAAACCTGACATAAATGTTATTACTACGAATCATCTTTAAAATAAAATTCATTTCAAGAAAGTAAGCTAAAAACACCAAGCCTCCATGGAATTAAATATTGCAATCGATAATGCCCTTCTATTGTAATAATTATTTTGCCTAATTTGGTGGACTACAGGATGAAAAATATCACTCTCTGGTTGACATGCACATAGAATGCAAAACTGCACCTTCAAAATTTTACAAAAGCAAAGGGGATATAAATATTTAAGCACGAAAACCTGCTTACCTTCTTGGATTCACCATATAGACACATGCCAGCAACATAAAATGGAACCTCACGGAGAAGAGTGGCACCAGTCCCACGAAAGAACCCATTTAGGCCATCTTGCTGCCATGTACCAACAATAGCCTGTCCTACATTGTCAAAAAGGCCAGCCTGCAAACGCTGCTTCAATACCTCACAAGGGATCCGCACTGCTGTCCCCAAAACTGTGCTGCATAATGATGCTACAGATTGAACCTGTATAGCACCCCAAAGCAGGTTAACAGTTTTTTTTAGATTAGAGTTGGAATAGTTGTTTCAGAATAACATTTCCTAATAAAACTGGGGGTATAGGCCTTATCATATTCATTTTATGCGCCACCTATCTAGTCATCTCCTTTAGCATAGGAACAACTTTCGAGTTTGATATAATAGCAAAGATTGCAAGACAAAAAAATAGCCTAGTCAATAACTAAAGTATACTTTTATAAGCTGCATTGATATATCCATCTTCTTTCAAAAGAGCGGACTTGCAATGATTAATGAACAAGATGCATGAATTAAACACACAGATTTTAGCAGCCTACATAGATTTAATGGAAAGAACCACTAGGAGAGAGAGAGCAGCAACTGAATTGTTTTAATCAGTTGAAATAACAGCAATACAAGAAGTGGTAAAAACAATATTGTTGAAGGTCTCATGCTTAAGCAGAAGCCAACAATATTGCCATTCCCTGCAATAAGGAAATGGCTGCTCGAAATTATTACTGCCACTTCAAACTCTTTGCTTATAAGCACTGTTCATGAGATTCGGGAAGACCAGGATGTAAAAGATTCAGTGCTTGAAAATCGAAAAAAATTTAACTCTAGTGGCATAATAATAAGCATCACCTGGATATCTGGGAGTGTTGGGGCAACATTTATTAGCACAAGTTTGGTAGCTTCAAATATCCCAGTTCGCAAGCCGTGGCTGAAATGTCAATAGAGAAAGGTGAGCTAGTAGACAAGTAGTTGCTACTCATCAAAAGTCTGGAAGAGAAAAAATAATAATAACCTTGTAAACTGTCCCCAAATTGCAGGAATTGAACCCCTATACAATCCTCGAACTCCAACTTGTGGAAGCTTTGAAATTATTTCTGGGAAGGCCAATGTTGAAGCTTGCACCCGAGTCTAAGAGAATATCAACACAACAGATCATGAAAACAATCATAAGAAGACCTAACATCAGCAATAATGGAAAACCACAGAGATATATATATATATATATATATATGTTTAAGGATGAACAAAAGCAAATTAAGATTATATTGCTCAATTTAACGTTGCATCTATATGCTACAATACTTAGTTGTCTGAATTATATTATCTGAAGTCCTCTTTTTTCCACCTTTTGAAAGTCTAATACAAGGCTATTATAAGTAAAAGACGAGATACTGACAGAAAGCAGATGCTAACTTAAGTGGAAAAGCTATGTAGTATTTGATCATGAATACCCCCCTAAATTACCAATAGTCAATGTTTCTATAATTGGTCAAATGTTTCTAGTTGCATTAGAGACAAAAAAAGTGCACAAAATTACACTGAATAGTTTACCTTTATTGTATCAACAGGGTGCATAAGAGAACAAGAGAGTGCACATGAAAGACCCCCGGCCAATGCAGATCGTAAAACGCTTCCAGCAGGTATTTCCACGGGTGGTGCAACGGCAACAACAGTTGCTGCTTCAAACCATATATTCCTGTATGTATTAGGAGGAGAAGCCAACATCAGTTAGACATAATCCAGTAAATTACACAATTTCATTCTGATCAAATGGAGGTAAGCCTACAGTAAATGATGTAAATGAGCTTGCCCAAAATTTATGTAATAGCTCTGAATAAATGAACACAAACATCTTACCTGGGATCATCTTGAAGTCGATCAGAAGGCAGCAAAAGCATAAAATTACGAAAATGCCCATAAGAAATAGATTCTTCTGTATCAGCATTCAGAAATCGCATCATAGCAACAGCATTGTCTTCATTCACTGGAAGTCCAGAATTTTTTAGTGATGCCAATATTTCACTCTTTTGCAGGGTCCCAGACTTGCTTAAACACAGAGAAGTGTAAGCACGCAGAATTGTTGGTTCCTTCTGTTCCATCAAGGACAAAAATTGTTTCCACCCAAATGATTTTGAGAACAAGTGACTTCTAGCACGCCGCATGAATTCCCGGGCATATCTCTGGGGCAATTTTCTCTTTCTCAATGCGATTTCAAGATCTTCCAAATTCACTTGACCATCACCATCTCTGTCAAGTTCCTCAAAGAATCTTCTTCCTATAAGAATTTGAGGGTGCAAATAAGAGCAATATTTCGGATGAAAGATACAGAAGGATCGGTATAATTAGAAATCCATTTGAAGGTAAGCAATTCTCTTTTTTGCCTTTCTATCTTTCTACCCTATCTGGAGGGTAAAAAAATAACAGTTGCATCTACTAACTGTTCTGTTTGTCAAACAAGATCTCCTTTTCCAGTGAAGCACATTCCATAAGCACAAATGAATATATCAGCTCCATTCAGCTGATATTGTGTAAACTTTGAAATAAACAAATACGTGCTCCTCATCTAAAAGGCTACAACACTAGCAAGCTGTATGCTCAGCAATATTTCATACACACACATTTCATTTTCCATTGAAACAAGCAGGAATAGAACATAAAACCAATACAGGATTGATTCCCTAAGGAGATGAAAAACCATCCCTAAGGAGATGAAAAACCATACCTTCAGCCTCTGTGTATCTAAAGAAATCCTGGACAGAGAATAGCTTTTTCTTGTCAGGATAGTCTTTAGAAGATCGACCAAGTTGTGGCACAAGCTCAATTAGCTCCGTCAATGAAACAGTAGATAATGTGGATCTCAAACGCTCTACATTTGATAGCGGAATGCTCAGTAACCCACTTGCTAGATTCTGTGGTGAACTACTCCCTGTGTCCTCAGCGCTGTTGGTAGGTGCACTACTTGCACCATCATCACCCTCTTCATTAACTGAAGAGGATACTCCAACTATACTTGATGGCACACCACCCACTCTCGCAAAACTCAAATTTCCCAAAACCCCATCTACATACACCTTTTGACCTTCCCAAATACTTATGATTGCCCTCAAATGATCAAACTGGGAGTATGCTGGAGGTGAGGTTGAACAATCATTTTCACAACCCTTGATATCTCTTTCCTGTAAACCCAGATCAAACTTCTGTAGATTCTGAGCCAATTGGTCAAATAGAAACCCTATAAAGCATTCGAGGGACACAGGTTTCTCCTCCTTACCCTTCTCACTCACATTCTGGTACCCTTTAACAGATTGACCCTTTGATTTCCTTAGCTTCATTTCACCTGAAACCTTAGCTTTCGACCCATTTTTGGACGAATGCAAATAATCTTTATCCTCGTCACCTACTTTCTGAAACCGTTTCTTGTTCATCTTAAATGGGCCAGGAAATGCCTGAACCAAACCATTAACCAACAAAGACAAAGTCATGGCAAACCGCAAACAATTTACACAAGACCCGTCTTCATTACTCATTTCCTTCTCTTTCAAGACTTTCTTCGGAAGCCCAGCCTTATTATCACCTCCATTTCTATGCCCACCTTCCAAATTCATAGAAAACATCCCCAACAAACTCCTAATAGGAAACTTAATAGATAAAAATCCTTTCTTTTTCTCTTCATTAACCACACCCTGCCTATTCTCACTATTTCCAAGACTAACACTCTTATTTTTCACAGTAAAGATAGAAACTTTGCTGCTATTATCAGTAACTAGATCATGGGTTGCCTTATCATCATTCTTTGAAACCCCCCAACAAGTTTCAAGATCTTTAGCAGCTTTCCGAATCCCGAGTTCAAGTGGTGAAAGTGCATCTTTGACCACTTGAATTGAATTCATAAAGGACTCCATTGGATCATTTGTAGACAACATTACTCCAAAATCACAACACCCAAATTACAAAAATTCAATATTTTTACTCTCCCAGTTCTTATATGCGCCTTACCGATTTCAAATCTCAACAACAATTCTGATAAAAACAGTAGAAATAAAATTGAACCAAGAAAAGCACATAATTGAATAAAACGGAAGAACTAGGCGCGGTAAATGCACAGTGAACTGGACCAGATTGCTGCGAGATCCATTGAAAAGGTCTTAAAGGGTATCTGAATCTGAGACTGCAAGGGCCCAGGTAAACGGCAGTGTTGTGCCCATTTTTGCATTTTCTTCGCTTTCTTGATAAACAAAGGTTGGAAATGAGAGGGGGGTTTTTATATACAGTGAAAGTTCAGTTTTTTTTGTGAGAGAAAAATAAATTGTGGAAATATTTTTTGACTTTTAGAGATAATAAAGTGCCAGAAAAGATTCGTGGATTTATTTCTTAAAAGAAATAGAAAGAATTCGGTGGCGGAGGAAGAAGAGGAAGAGGAGGCCTCTGGTTTGGTTTTTTTATTATAATTATTGTTGTTTTTTGTTCTGATTTTTGTGAATTAAAGTGAAGAGGAAATTACCACTGCTGTATTTGTTTGTTTTTCTATTTGTTTCTTTGGACAATGAAAGATCGAAAAAATGCATAGAAGCTGACGTGAGAACCAAGTAGGCGGAACTTGGATCTTGGGTTCCGAGACTCTTATTATTGTGTGATTGATGGTAAATTTAAAGTTTCTTTTATATAATTGTTTTTTAAAGTTTTTTTATTTTAAAATATATTAAAATAATATTTTTTATATTTTTTAAAATTTATTTTTAATATATCCATATAAAAATAATTTAATACAAAAAAAATAAAAAAAATTATTTTTTAAAAAATACTTTTAAAACACAAAAATAAACAAGTTTTTAGAAATTATTTATGGTTCCAGTGTAACTCGTATTTCATGATTTTTTTAAAAAAAAATTTAAAATAAATTTTTTAAATATTTCTGAAATAAAAATATTTTAAAAATATAATCATTATTATACTTTCAAACACCCTAAACATATTTTTATTGCATATTAATCTATATTTTTGATGCGTTTTAATAATATATTTCATATAAAAAACTCAAATTAATATATCTTTTTATCTTTTAATTTTAATATGATAATATTACAAAAAAATATTTAATATATTTTAAATAAAAAAATATTTTATACTATAATATCAATCAAATGCTTAACGTGCTACTCTACTGCTAGTCCGATGCCTGTCCACCATTCACAGACTTTTGTGCATTAGGCAAGTTATCTATTTTTATGTTGATGAATATTTAAAATATACAAGGAGTAATTGCTAAATTGCCGAAAAAAATTCACGATCATATGTATTTTTTTTTAATTATTATTATTATTATTATTTTTGCATTGCTCTCTCCCGTAAACCATAACTTAATTCGAAACGCATTGTGCTGCGCTGGGTACGTAGCTTGTAGAGTGAAAATGTATTGTTTTTTTTTTTTTTTTACGACCAAGTAATGTTGCATTTAGTTGCTTTTTCAAAAAAATCTCTAAAAAAGATGTAATTAATGATATTCTTAAATTAACTTAAAACTTGCATGTCACGAGGCTTGATTTACACTTGGGATCATAATCAGATAATCCATCTCATAAAAGCATTGAAAATTTGCAATGGCACTTGATATTTCGTGTAATAAAAAAGGTTTCCTTTCATAGAAGAATGACAGAGAATTTTTTTAAAAAAAAACAAGTAGAAAGACAGGCGAAAAAAAAAACTAACAGAAAGGCAGAGAGAAGCAAAAAAAAAAAATAGGAAATTAAAAAAATTCAAATAGGAAAGATATATGAGATATTGTTATTATTTTTTTTATAGGTCGTGATTTTTTTTTCCTTGTGTTTTTTCCCCTTCAAAATGGATTTATAAAATAATTAATAACTTGTTTGAAATTATTTGAAAGGGATTCAATTCAGAGCTTTAATGAAATCTTATTTTTCAAATTTTTTTGAGTGTTAAAAACTGAATTTCATAATAGAATTTGATATGTAAAAAGACTACAAAAGTAAATTAGATGTTAACACCTTTTATTTAATTATAATTCATAAAAAGAGATATTTAAATATTAAAATTAATATTTTTAAAATATCCATCAAACATAAAATGAAGGTAACAAGGATAACATAAAAAACAAAATAAATTAAATTTTATCTATTTTAAATATATAAATTTAATTTATTTATTAATTAAATTCAGATCAAATATCATGATTAAATTTAATTATAATAAATAATTAGTGTCAGGTAACCTAACAGAACGTTGATAGTTACCGAACACCGTAAATGTTTTTAAAGCTCGTGTCTGAATGGTAACTTCAAAGAAGATCGTTGATTGAGAGATGAACGGAAAAGCGTGTGTGAGTGTGTAATTTTTATTTTTTCTTTAATAATGACTTAACAGTTAGCATGAATTACAACCTTTTCTTTTTGCTTACTCGGTGGCATATTCCTTGAAGCTATCAGTACACGACAGAACTGCATAATAAGATCGTTTGAAAAACAGATGGAACTTCTGTTTTTTATTAACAGATTTTGGTGTTTTTGCTTGTTTATTATATCCTCTTTTCCTGGGACTTGCTAGTGTGCTTTCTTGTTGGTCCTTTTCTACATCAATTACTTTTTCATGCAGTTTGCGGACGACCTTGTGTGTTTGTTAATTTCAAGATTGTAGCTTGTGGGGTTGTATATGCTGCAGCTCGTAGATTCCAAGTACCTCTTCCTGAAAATCCACCATGGTGGAAAGCATTCGATGCAGAGAAATATGGGATTGATGAAGTTTGTAAAGTTTTGGCTCATCTGTATAGCCTTCCTAAGGCACAGTATATATCAGTCTGCAAGGATGGAGATTTTTCTTCTTCTAACAAGTCGTCAGATTCACAACTGCAGCCAGTAATTCCAAAGGTGGGTCAGTTTTTCTTTTACTTCATTTGTTTCTAAATTCGAATTTTGAATTTTTTTGTTTCTTACAATGTTTGCAAATGTCACCCTGTCATCAACGGCTGTTGTTTTCAGATGGAGCATGGTGGATTGCCTAATGATGGAGCAAGTATTGCTTTTGTTTTCAGAAAACAAAGCAACCTCGTGTAGATATTTTCTGCAAATTCATCCGAGACAGGGATGCTTCGTCATATAAACCAAATAACTGAAATTGTGATCTCATGTGCTCTTTTATAGGAACTTCCATGGAGTGGCCTACGTACCTGCTAATAATGATTTAACTGAGCAAAGGCAGCTCCAAGTGGGAGTGTTGAACTGGTGGATCCAAGGACGTAACAAAGGTTGCCTCAGAAATGCTGAAGGAACATAAGAAGAGTGATTATAAATCCAAAGCCCCTTGAGTTAGAGGCAAGAGAAGAGCTCATTCCAAGATCGAGGTCTGAGCACAGAACTACTGAAGCAAGTGGTGACAGGATCAGGGAGAGAGACAGGGACAGTGAGAGGGGGGAGAGAGGGATAGGGATAGGATAAAGGCCCAGGATCACGATAGGGGCAGAGATTCTGTCAGGGAAAGAGAGCGAGATGAAATTGAAAGAGACAGGGATAGAGGTAAGGATCGAGGTCATCCTCGTTCAAAGGATAGAGGAAGAGAATCAGGTTAGCTCCCAAGTTCCTTTTTTTTCCAAATGATACACTAAATTTGGAGGTTGGCTCAAACAACTTTGGAATTTAGAAACAACTTTAAGTGCTCTCGGAACACATTTCTAATAATATATGATCTTCTAATCTGAATGCAGGCCACTCGGAGAAATCAAGGCATCATTCATCACACGGTGTGTCTTTTAACTGGCCTTCCGAGGTTCATCTTTTTTCCTTCGTGCACGTGTGTGGCAGTCCTCTTATCGGCGACTATTTTGCATTTTTAGATCCTTATTACCACAGTTTCTCCTATTCATCAAGAGAGAAGGATCGATCGATGTGGGCATTAGTGATCATATATATGCTTGAACTGCCCGTTGGCTTGTGCATGCATGCATTTCCTATCACTTCCGAGAGATATATGTACCAGCACGGACTACAAAGACACTACCTATATATATTAATAACATGGTTGTTTTACATATTTCGTCTGCGTTCCTTTGTGAGGAGGGAAGGAAGAAGAAGAAACATCATGCTAGGACAGGAACAAAAATTAAAAATCACCGAGTTCCATTTTGCTAGTTCCCTCAACACTATCCGCTCTGTACTTGAAACTGGGCCTTTCTGTGCAAATCTTTTTTAACCCTTTCTTGTAAATTATAAGGTGATCACGTCATGCTGGTTTGGCTAACCACACCATTTGAAGAGGAGGGGATGCTGATGCTGATGCTGGTGCTGGGCTACTGGCTTGAACTTGCTTCTACAGGTAAATTGAAATTGGAGGAGAATAGCATGACATGTGATGCCATTAATGCAACCACAAAAAACATGCCGCTGTACTATTAAATGCGGTGTCTGCCGGGATCTCGAAAAGATAACACTTGTTTCCAGAGAAGGTGTTATCTCTATCCATTTCTTGGGTCTTTGTCATGTAGATAATAAATGTAGTGTAAGGTGTTTTTTTATTTAAAAATATATTAAAATAATATTTTTTATATTTTAAAAATTATTTTTAATATTAATGTATTAAAATAA
The DNA here is from genome assembly GCF_000002775.5 of Populus trichocarpa. Taxonomy (NCBI): domain Eukaryota; kingdom Viridiplantae; phylum Streptophyta; class Magnoliopsida; order Malpighiales; family Salicaceae; genus Populus; species Populus trichocarpa. The sequence goes on from NC_037294.2 coordinate 20,455,219, forward strand.
TATTAAAAAATAATATTAAAAAAAAAGATATTCGTTACGTGGATTAGGCAGAGAATAACTATGATGAATGCGTTTGCCATAAGTTAAGAATGATCTTGTACCTTTACCCCTACACGAATGAGCAAGATGAGACCTTCTAAAAAATGTTAGTAACTCGGCTGCTGGTGCAAAGTTATATTTAAAAAAACAAACATATTTTTTTAATAATTCTAGAATAAATTTCTATATCTCCAAAATAAAGAATATAAATGTTTTTTTTTTGTTTCATTATTTCCATCTCTTTTATTTTAAAAGGGTAATCAAATTCTGTCCTAAAATAAATAGACAATAATTAAACAAATTAAATGTAAAAAATAAGCAAGGGCCTGGTGAATGACCGGTAAGCCGATCTGTAAAATGATTGCAAGCAAACCACTTGGAGTTTTCATAAGAGAACTTGTAAATACCATTATCACCGTCGCCGTTTCCTCCCTGACATAATCTCATTGTCGTTTTCCGGCTACCACCAACCAAAAACAATCTTCTTTTCAAGTTGCATCCTTCTATTCTCACCAATTTTTTTATTTTTAAAAAGAGGTAATTAAGTGATCTCCAGCTTGCATGGATCAAGAGGATCCTACAAATGATTATTAGGATGGGTCCTCTTTTTATTGGATATAAATGAAAAAAATATATAATAATTTCTCAGATTAGTTTTTATGTGTACCCGGAAAGTAAAAGAAAACCCGAACACCCTATATATATATATATATATACACGCGCACGCGTGCGCACAAAAAATGCTTAAATTTTTCAAAAAAAGCTTTTTACAGTATCCAAGGTATTCATCAAGATAATTTTATTTTATTTATATGGGTGAAGACTGAAGATAGTTATATGAATGATCACTTAATTAACTCATAGTAGAACAACTAAAAATCCTTATTTTATAAACATGTTTTTTTTTCGTAATACCATCAACTGTGGATTTCAATGGTAGGACTTTTAAAAAAATTAATTTGATTTTCAAACTTTTTATTTGCATAATTAAGCTATTTTGATCTCAAATTGAAGCTCGGATGCATATTTTTTGAGGGGTGGGGGTTGAATTGAAAGAAAGAAGGCTTAATTGAAAAACACAAGTAACTTGGGTGGCGGCTCTGCAATTTATTTGAAAAGTTCATTTTAATCCCCTATCTTTTTAAACTACTAGGTAATTGGTCCCTAAAATTTTTAAATATTATATTTTGATATCATACTTTATTTTCCTTCTTTTTTAGTGGAAGAGAGAGAGGGGATTGCCTTATTTTAGTTTGGAGAGATAAAGTGGTGGTTGGCAACAATTTTAACTACTAAAACGGTCGATTTTTTATGTCAAATGGTTTCATAAGACGATGAGAGTTTAGATTAAGTGTTTTATTACCTTGAAAACATCTAAAATAACATATTTAAACTTTGAAAGATTTTTTATTTTCGGGTGGTTCTTTGTGTTTTTTAAGCCCATTGATTGTTTAAACGAGATTATAAGGATGATTCCTATGTGTTTTCGGGTCAAAGGCGAGTTGAAAATAGGTTTTTTGGTTGAAAAAACAAGAGCCTTGTTTTTTCGACTACTATAGTGGTCGAATCTTGAGCAATTTTTAGACGATACATTGTCAATTTTTTTTTTTTGCAAAGAATGGGGTGAACGACGAACTTTAGAAAAAAAAATGGCTCATGCATGCGGGTCCTTTTTTTATGGGTCAGCGCGTTAGGCCTGACTTACTAAATCCACAACATTTGGCCTCATTTTTTTTCCTTTTTTATATAATTTTATTTTTTTAATTACTAATTTTTTGTATGTATTTTTTAAAACAAATTTTGCATTTAAGTTTTGATCAATACCCCTCTATGTAATTGTTTTTTTTTTGGCTTATCTAGCTTTTTTGAATCAACAATTATTATTTTTTATTATATTATACTTAGCGTGTTTAACTTTTTTATAAGATTGATATAATTCATTTATATTTTTTATATATTAAACTTATTTTAAAAAAATAAAAACATTTATTTTTTATGCAATATTTTAATATGTGCAACATTGCATATAATTGTTTTTTCAATGAATTTTATGTGTGTTGATTTCTGTTGCAAATTAAATTTTATAAATAAATTTATTGAACACAATCGAATAAATAATTCATATTGCGCTAATAAATATATTGATCTATATCTATTTCTTAATTTTTTTAGTTTTTTTTTTTGCTTATTGTTAATAATTTTTATTTATTTATTTATATAAATAATTATATATTTATTTTATCATATAATTACATAAACATTTTGATTTATACTTTAATTTTTTTAAAAAAATAACCTCTACAACTAGGGTTTTTTTAAAAGAAAAATTTAATACCGGCGGCGAAGTGGGTTTAATAGCAAGTGTGTTTATAAACAAAGGAACTTGACTAAATTAGATGTGGCAAGTTCTGGTTGGTCAAATGAATAAACACTCTCTTTCCCCATAGCGACAACAGCAAACCCTCACTCCAAAAATTAACCGTGACAGGTAACCGCGTACTTCAATGTAAAAAAACTGAAAAGACAGCGAAAGGAGGCTGTCTGTTATCGTTGTTTGCGGTTTCTTGTTACTATTTTTTGTGTTGATCTTATTTTTGTATAGTAATAAAAACCAAAGCAGGGACCACAACAGTTAAAAGTGGGGTCAACACCAAGCTGTTATTGTTCCATTTCCAATCTCTCAAGCTTTCATCCCCTGTCAAGATCTACTTTTTAACGCACACAAGTGCACACACAACCTGTGATTTGTTCAACTTCTTTGGATATTTTTGTTTGTTTATATAGAGAGAATGATCTTTAGGTCACAGAGATCTGAGAATTTCTGATTTAGAGGTATAGATTTGGAGTTCTCTTATTTGTTTTTGATACATTTGTTGTTTTGTCTCATTTTGTGAGTCTTCATTGTCTTTTGTGTTTCTGGGTTGGTTTAGAATTGGAAAGTTCGAACTGGGGCTTATGTCTTTTGAGAAGATCTTGCAAATATAACATCTGGTTTGTTGCCATTTGTTGGTTAGATGCAGTAATTGGTTAAAGTTACCATCTTTATTACCCGTAGCTCTTGATGTTGTCTTCTTATTTCATTTCCATGTGTAAACGCATTCTTAATTGCAGTTTATTGTTGTGTTTAATGATAGATCTAACACAAGTGTGGGTTTTGCATTTTTTTTAGTAACTTGAAATGTTCTTGTTTAAACATATTTTGAGGGTTGAATTACTACCTTGCGGTTTCCTTCAGCAATTTAGTTATTCACTTCCCTTGTTTCCAATGTGTTGAAATTTTATATGGTCTTTGCTACATTTCTACTGTTACATATGTTGTAGATTTTTTACTGTGTCTTGATGATTTGATCTCATTTTGGGCTTGGATTTCTTGTTTTAGCCCGAACAAGATTGATAAATTAAGCAATGGGGAAAAGAGGGAGTTGGTTCTCTGCTTTGAAGAAAGCCCTCGGTTCCTCTAAGGTTTGTTGGAGTTTTGGCCTATATATTCAACAAGGCTTTTGTAACTTGTAATTATTTCGAAATGTTGATAATCTTAAGTTCAGTTACCCTTTTCTTTTTAATTAGAAATCCAAATCAAAGAAGAAATGGTCAGAAAAAGAGAAGAACCGGGATCTAGGTGTTTCTTCACATGAAGAAACCGTTGCACCCTCTCTTTCTCCTCCTCGTACACCACCTCCTCCTACAGCAGAAGATGTGAAATTAACTGAAGCTGAGAACGAGCAGAGCAAGCATGCTTATTCCGTGGCGCTTGCCACTGCTGTGGCAGCTGAGGCAGCTGTTGCAGCCGCCCAGGCTGCCGCTGAGGTTGTTCGGCTTACTACAGTGGCACATTACTCTGGAAAATCGAAGGAGGAAATAGCTGCAATCAGGATTCAAACAGCATTTAGAGGATACCTGGTATGTTTTCTATGATTTTACTTGAGAAATTTCTTTATTTCTTACGGTTTCTTCATTTTCTTAGCAAGACATGTACTGTGTCCGTACAAGTTATCTGTCAAAACTTCCATGTATGACGGATCTGACTTTTAGGTTCTTTTGCTTTCTTTTTTACTTTTGTTTTTAATGTAATCAAACCTTCTACTTTTGTCGTGGAAACTTGGCCATACTTATTGGAGAACGTAATATACTTCTTAATCTACACCTTTTCATATTCTTCCTGTAATTAGTTGCATATAAGAACTGCTCTTGCTATTCCTGCTTTCAGGCGAGGAGGGCATTACGTGCTTTGAGAGGGCTGGTGAGATTGAAGTCATTGATACAAGGGCAATCTGTCAAACGGCAAGCAACTGCCACATTACGAGCCATGCAGACTCTTGCTCGTGTGCAGTCTCAGATTCGTGCAAGAAGGATCAGAATGTCCGAGGAAAATGAGGCCCTCCAACGGCAGCTCCAGCAGAAACATGACAAAGAACTTGAGAAGTTGAGAACTTCTGTAAGTGCGATCATCTCATACTTCTTTACCTGACTTTTTTGGATGTAGTTTTTTCCTGTTGCATTTTATGCAGTGGTTGCACAATTAGCATATGTGCCATTGCTTGTGCTTTGCATTCCCTTTACATGCCCTCCCTGTTTGCTATACAAAAAGTTAACCCGATTGTTTTCTGGGTTGCATCTGAATGCATATGTATTGTGAATGTGTGGATTTTTAGGAGAACAAATTTCTGTTTTGTTTTTGCACTCTCAGTCTTTTCCCTCCTCTGAACCCAAATTTACCCGAGTATTTTGCTGTCACATGCATTACACTGCTCTCGCTTTTGCCTTTCATTAATGGGTGTTTTTTTTCCCTTTTCTTTGCTTTGAAAGTTTGAATATTTTGTATTAACCTGTGCATATATATGTTTCATATGTTAAAGAACCATCTCAACCCAATAACTTAAGCTGTTAGGTGAGGTCCCAAGATATAATTTATATTATTCTCTAACATCATATACCTTTGCAACAGATTGGAGAACAATGGGATGATAGCCCACAATCAAAGGAAGAAGTTGAAGCCAGCCTACTACAAAAGCAAGAAGCTGCCATGAGAAGAGAAAGGGCACTGGCTTATGCATACTCGCATCAGGTAATTTAGTGGTTTTTTAAATAGTCCATTGTTGAAAAATTTTGTAACATAGCCTGTAACTTGTCATGTAATGGAGCATGCATTCTGAGTACCTTTAGCCAAAGAAAGAGAAAAAATTAAGTCAATATGCACAACTGGTGCTTAGTATCTTGCTTTTGGTGTTTTATTCCATCTTGCATTTTAGTACTTGTAATACTAGAAGACATTTAAGTAGTCTTGGTTATTTGGGAAATTCTGGCATATTTGAATTCAGGAATATTTTCAGATTTTCCCACTCCTTCCTGATGCAAAGTTCTGCTGATAAGTTAATGGACATGTGCGCACACACTGGGCACAAAAATAGCTTTTCAGATATCTCATGTGAAGACACTTGCTTTATAATTGTTGCTGCTCAATAAATAATGCCATTTCATTACAACTTTCCTTTTGCTCAGCAATGACTCGTGTTACTGAACTTAGTATTCAAGTAAAATGAACAAATTTGCTTACTTTTACTTCCATAGGGTGTCTTAACACTGGTATTTGTTAAATGGTTTCAAGCCAAATTGATCAATTTCCTCGAGAAATGTATTTTAAGAACACGGAGCAGATAAGAACCCTTTCTTGCTCGTTTACTGCAAAGGAATAGCGTTGGACACAAATATGAAACCAATGTTGCTTTTCATCAACAGTTTCCTGGAGTTTATCATTATTGTCTTGAAAGTTTCTACTCTGTACACACTTGTCCCAGAAAACCAAGAGTTTCTATTTTATACTCATCACAAAAATGTCAAAAGAAAGACGTGTCTAGAGCTTCTAATTTGTAATGCTAAAAGACTATCTATTTCTCATTCTTGAATCAAACTTCAATTTAAAACTAACATGGATGACTAATTTTTGTAAACAGCAAATGTGGAAGCAATCTTCAAAATCAGCAAATGCTACATTCATGGATCCAAACAATCCTCGTTGGGGATGGAGTTGGTTAGAGAGGTGGATGGCAGCCCGACCTTGGGAGAGCCGAAGCACAATAGATAACAATGATCGGGCCTCTGTTAAGAGTACAACAAGCCGTACCATGTCTCTTGGAGAAATCAGCAGAGCTTATTCTCGTCGTGATCTTAACCATGACAATAAAGCTTCTCCTGGTGCGCAAAAATCAAGTCGGCCTCCCAGTCGGCAATCACCTTCTACTCCCCCCTCTAAGGCACCATCTACATCTTCAGTAACAGGGAAAGCAAAGCCACCAAGCCCTAGAGGGAGTGCTTGGGGAGGAGACGAGGACTCCAGGAGCACATTCAGTGTCCAGTCTGAGCGCTATCGGAGACATAGCATAGCAGGGTCATCAATAAGAGATGATGAGAGTCTTGCAAGTTCGCCTTCAGTTCCAAGTTACATGGCACCCACACGGTCACAGTCAGCAAAGGCAAAATCCCGCTTGTCAAGCCCGTTAGGCATAGATAATAATGGGACACCAGATAAGGCATCAGTGGGTTATGTAAAGAAGCGGCTTTCCTTCTCTGCTTCACCAGCTGGAGCAAGGAGACACTCTGGTCCTCCTAGGGTGGATGCCAGTGCTGTTAAAGACATTCAAATGCACAGAGAAGAGAAAATGAGCAATGGAGCAAGCAGCAAGTAGTGCAGGAGACGCGAGAAAATTTTCATTTTAGATATCAGTGAGAAAAAAAACAAAAGATATAAAAATGGGTTTAGATTTTCATCTTCGCCTCCATTTTCTTCTTCGGTGTCTACTCTTTGTGAAACAAGTGAAGGGAGGGAATAAATGTGTTATTGTTGTGATTCATGTTCTCATCATCATTGTGATCACCGTTAACTCCTTATTCTTACAATTATTAGGGATGTGTCATTTGTTATATGTAGCAGGATTGCTTCTGGGGATGTTAACAATTTGATTTATTTAGTTGTAGTAGTCTTGTCGGAATAACTTCACCACTCTTCATCCTCTCTCTTCTCCGGTTAACTTGGTTTGTAATACTGTGACGGAAGAACTCGGTGTCCTGTGTTCATAATCAGATTTTTTTTTTTATCATTTGCTCGTTTCTAATTTGCCTGTATTCACACAAACCATATGTATGAATCTTTCTCCACTGAGAATGTTAGGAAGTTATCATCACCATTCAAATCTACCATTCCGATTTTCTGTTCTGTGCTAGTGCTATTTTACTGTCAACTGAGAGTATAAATTGAAGGCTCTTAGCATAAAACCAGAAGTGATAAACAGATGGTTGATTTCACAATTATAATCGTCATCATCAACAAGAACTGTGGCGGGAGGAATCCTCGCTGTTGAACAGTGAGATTCGTACTCTACCCGTTGAGTTATTCCGGGTACTAAAGAGACGTTGCAGCAACTCACAGTTTCATGTGGTTCGAGAGAACCTATTCTCAGCCCTATGAGCAACAACAAGCAGTAGGGCATATTGAATGCAGATCCCACCATCCTATGTCTTCCCAAGCACCACATCCTTACTTTAGCCTCTTTGATTTTTGAAGTTTCAGGATGGTTTGCTACCATTACTTTGTGAAATCTATTGTTAGATTCCTGTATTGTGTCAACAGTGAAATGGGTACGCTAACTATTGTTTGGTGCATTGTTACGTAAAAGATATGTTAGATGAAATGCATGTTAGAGTGGGTTTTTAAGATCCTTCGTGCTTCGTTTCAGTTGATTGATATAAAAAAAAAGTCCCTTGGTAAGTGTTTCTTCCTCTGTTTTGTTCTCTGGTTTCAATTTATTCCAGTTTAAGGTTTTTCAACGTGGCTGATGGCAGAGAATCAATGTTCTCAGGCTTGAATCGCAAATAAGCTCGGCAAAGGAGTCCCGTGACTTTTTAACAAGTCCCCAGGCATCTCCAGCCCTTCAAGAATTCAACTATGAGAATTCATACACGTTTTTATGAAGTGGGTCGGGTTATGGGTACCCGAATGGTACCCGACATCTGATAGGTCGGGCTTGGATACCCGAAATTCATACTTGTCGGGTTTTTGATTCTCTGTCTTCCTTTGCACTGATACTCTACTGCTGTTCTCCGAGCCTGAAAGCCACCAAAACGTAAGAGCTGAAGTTCGTTAATTCTTGAAGTAAGAAAAAACTTTTTCTGAGTTCTTTTCCATTCCAAGTTTTGTGTTTTTATAGAAAATTTGGTGATATTTTGGGCAGGAAAGGGAAAGTAATGGGGAAACTAGGAAAGAAAGCAGGGAAGTTTGCAGGGAAGAATTTACAGTCAGTGCTTAAAAGGAAGATGAAGGTCAAGTCTTTCTTCAAAAAGAAAACTGCTAAAAGTATGAATAAATTTGTTTTTGATACCTTCATTGCTTTCTTTTCTTTTGTGGTTGCTTGAGCTTGAGTTTGTGAGTAATTATTGGCTTAGGAGATTAGAGAGAAGACTCAGATGGAGAAAGAAAAGAAATATATGGTGGAAGCTAAAGAAAGCTATCGGGGCGCATTGTTTTGACCATGAAAGATTAGCTTCGTTTTTGTTTTCCTGTTAATATATGATAAAAAGCTTTTCTTAAATAGCTCATTTGGTTCTTATTGATATTAGTTCAGTTCATTTCTGCTTGTTTGCTTGTACAGGAGAATGATTTCGAGGATTGATATGTTTATTGATTTGAATTAGCTCTTTAAAATCCTTATCTTGTACACAGAAACAATGAAGTTGAGATCTTAAAGATGTTTCCCATGGTGTCGTATTTGGTGAAGATGACAGTGATATGGACCAGGATGATTCGGATAGTGACGGATATTTATCTGAGGTTTTGAAATTTGTTATGCCAACTCCCTTTTTTCCGGTAAACTTAACTTGCCATATTTCCTCTGTTAGGATTTCTAACATTTTTGGTTCCGGTAAAATTTCAGGATGCAAGCTGTTCATATAATGGTGAAACTGAAAGTGAGAATCATCTAAAAGGTCAGGATATCATCACCAGTTTTTCTGGTATTTTTTAGTCTTTTAAATTATAATTTGCCTTTATATTTATGTTTTTAGTAATATGCATGCAAAGAACAATGGTGATGGTGATTTATCAGTCAGAACAAGGAAATTCATTTAGAACTGGCACAGAAAATGACAAGGTTGAACGGCTTGAAAGCCAAGGTGATGAGATCATAATCTTCTTTTTTTTTTTTTCAGAAAACAAAGTTTTTTAGGATTTTATATCTATTCGATCTTGGGTAATATTTCCCATATAGCACTTCAGTTTGTTGGTCAAGGCTAAATTTTGTGAGTGCTAAAATCTAAAACTATCATAAATTAATCGTGAAGGGGAAATCTGTGATTGCTTTGACCTCGTGTCAATAATCTGCAATATTTTTTGGCATTTACATGCTTATCAGACAACCTTTGATATTAAATTTATCTTATTTACTTCTGCACTCCAAATGCCTTCTAGGAGCAGAATCCATTTTTATGAATTTACTGTCATCATGTAGAGATTCAACTAAGCATTGTCACTTAAAATTTGACAGGATCCAGAATTTGCCAAGTTTTTGGAAAGCAACAAGGAACGTCTTCAGACATTATGGGATGAGGAAAATATAAGCTATTAAGTCTTGATCTCCTGTTCCTGGACTTTTAATATCTTGAGAATGTAAATGTGTGGATATTGTGCTAATTCTAGGCACCATTAGCTTGTATATCTATCTTATAACCACTTGATGTTTAAAATATATAGCTGTCATCTATATTATTGTCCATACGATCTGTTTTAAGATGAAAAGTTGCTCCGTCCATCGAAGTTCGTAATTTCTAGTAATCAAACCTTATACTCAGTCTGCTTTGTGTACCTTTTTTTCCCTCCCTTTAACAAGTTTTAACCATCTCTTCCTTCACGGAAGTATCCAGACGAAGAAGAGACTAGTGAGAATGACAGGCTATCTGCAAATGAAATAGGGAAGTTGAGTAGTTCTACTGTTGATTCTTTATGTGTAGTACTCAAGGAGCAGAATAATGTACCTGCTTTTGTGAGGCTATGAAATGAGTACAGGGCTGCATGACACTATGGATCTGAATCATCCACCATTGATGGAGACAGCTGCACTTTTGGCAAGATCTTGACATTCATGCTTCATAAGGCTGGTAACATATTCCATGAAATTCTGGGAATATCTTGCTCCAATGAAAGGAAAGAGGTCATCTTGGAACTGAAGAATACCTCCAAATGGAAAACTTTGAAACCACTAGTCAAGTCTTACGTATGAAGTACCCTGTTTCTCCTGAACAAGGTTACCGACTCTAAGATTTGCAGCTGGCAGTGTGCTATCTGGGTTGCATTTATTTTTGTAAATATACATGACTATGATCTGCAGCCTCTATACGATAATTCAGATCATAAATGGAGTAGCTGTTCTGTTTCCAGGACCAAGATACATGCCTTTAAGAGTTAAATGTAACCAATGGTTGAATACTCTCTGGATCTAGTGGGTTTTTCATTCCCATTACATCATTAATGCTGGATATTTTGGAATATAATATAGGCAAGGAGAGTTGGAAACCTGGAAAGGACTTTAGCTTTTCTTCTGCGGTTAAGGTCAGTACAAAATTTTACTTGCCCTGGGCTGAGTTTCTTATGTGGCTCGCATCGCAACGTTAATTAGTTTGGTAATATTTGTTCGAATCTTTTATACCTGATCTCTTTCAATGTCAATTAGTTGGTTCCTAAAATCCACCTGGTAACTCTTTGGCATCAAGTATACTGCACACCTGGTAAAGCTAACAGTGTTGTTTCCTGTGCAGTTGCCAAAGCATTGGCTTAAATCTCAAAACTTCCAGGATGAACGTGTTTTTTTCAGCTATTGAGCTGTTGGCAGTGCACTGTGCTCAGCGGAGCCATCACAAATCATTTCCTGATCCTGAAATTATTCCAATCATCCATTTGAGTAAAATTCATGAGATGACTACTATTGAGAGTTTAAGGCATGTGGTGAAGCGTTTTATTGATCAGGTATTCTTTTCCAAAGAGTATGGCATTCAATTGTATCCAACAATATGGATTTCTAAAGAGGTTGAAACTTAGTTTATATTACATGTCAGCATAATAATTGCCATGAAAGCTGTAGAGTGTAGTTGCAATCCTTATGGAGGTCTACATGGAGAACCAACCCAACTTGGGCCCAAGCAATAGATGCTTTCAGCATCTTGTTATTTTGACACTGGAAAATTCTTACATTTTGATCATGCTAGTTCTTGTCTATCTCTTCTTTTCTGTTTTCATAAATTTAACCATAATCGTTGATATTCAACAGTGCTTTTATCACTGTTAATGATTTATGGTGATTCTTGTAAGGATGTATGATTCACATAACATTGTTTCCCGTGCTTGTTTTTAACTGTAGGTAGAGCAGAACGTGGAGTATGTGCATAAGAAGAGGGATGAGGTTTCTTTTTCACCAAATGATCAGCAATCTGTTGAATCATTTCTTCAAGTTTGCTTTTTAGTCCTCTGCAGGCGTCTGTGACCCATTCTCTTGTAGTGTTAGATGGATGTCACATGTTCTAAATTTGATTTGTGGTTGATTTGCAGCTTGAAATATGCGGTGGAGATGCTCCGTTACACATTATTACATTAGTGTCATTGGAAAAGCTGGTTCTAGAAATCTACTTATGAATGGAAAAATAAGTAATATCTAGACATCTTTTCCCTTTACTTGGCCTTACTTTTTACTATTAATTTGCTGCAGTCAATGGCTTGTGGTGTTATGGCGTGAGTTTATTTAGAAATCTTTTTCCCTTCTATAAAAACCTGTTAAAACAAGCACGGGGCAATTGAGCGAGGTGTATTTTGACGTATTTGGGCATGACACTGGTCGAAACCAAATGTTAGCTTTGGGCTGACAATTGAGTTATTCTGATGCTTCATTCCACATTTTTGGCGAATGTTGATATTCAATGACACGTGGAAAAGGCAGTCAAGTATGTTTAGAGCTATGTAGGAGCTTCAGGTCTGTGTTGGTTTCGATATGGTGAGAAATCAAATTTGTTCAAATTGGATTTGATTTACTTGATGGAGATTCCAGTACATCCCCAGTCTTGTTAGTCCAAGACCAGTAGAAATAAGGTCATACTGGGTCAAGCCTAGTGTAGTTGTCTCTAGCAGGAATGTTGTGTAATTTGTCACTGCATTGGCTCACCCATTTTTGGCGTGCCCCTTTATAGCAGTGAAGATTGGATAGTAACTCTGTGCAATCTCTTGTAAATCTGTATAATTTGACTACGAGATCTAAAAACAAAATTGAAAAGGGCTCTTAAAATATGATATTTGCTGCAGTTCTCTGGATCAGAAGAAATCAAAAGAAAAGAGGCAACAGCCTCCAAAGAAGGCAATGGATGTGGACTTGGCTGTTAATGGTGAAGGAGATTCGCAATAAATAGAAGTGTATTTGGTGAGATGTAAACAGCGGAAAGAAATGGAAGAAACTCAGCTTTCCTGCCACCATTTTCGATGTTTTGTAAGATTACAGAAACTATCAGTTTTTGCTAGTTATAGTTTCTTACAGAAATTTTGATGTGCTCCATGTTTAGGCTTCTAAAAATTCTTCAAAACCGACATTCAAGTTCATTTCTGTTTAGACTGGATATATTAGGCCTGACAAATCCCTGTCAGTGAGTTTTGTTCACCAAATTTACGAGACCAAGCTTCAAGTTTTGAGCTGGCATTTGTCGTTCAAAAGTACCTGTTTGTTTTGAATGTCAAAGCTAGCTTGCTAGTACCTAAATTACATTTTGTCAGTTGAATTCAATTTTGTTCATGGTTTGCAATTAGGTTTCCTTAACCAGGACCCATCTTCGGTGTTCTGGGACTGGGACCATGGAGAAGTGCGACTGATCTGCCGAGGCATTGTAATTTGTATAACATCTTGTAATCACTTATCAATATTGGAACAAGTGTGAATACGTGCATACAGAGTACTCAATTATCATGTGTTCATGATCTAAGCCATGTTCATGTACAGTCCCTAAGAACAAAATTTTAATGGTGATATGCCTCTATAATTGAACATTCTTTAATTCTCTCGTCAGCCATCCCTAGCTCCCTGTTGAATACTAGCTAGAGAGTCAGGCCCGTTTGTGATTACAAAAAATGAACATCTTAGTTTACCGTTGCATTTCAATTTCTCTCGGTCAATCTTGGCCTGGTTAACCATACACGCTGCCAGGAGTACTCCTCTGACCTCTCACGCAATGGGTGCGCTAGCAAACGAGGCCTAATTAGCCATGGCACACGAATGATGACTGTTGTGCCTTAAAACCCTAAGCAAACTCCACAGTCCCTTCCCTCTCTTCTTGCTACTCATTTCAATTCCCTTTTCGGATTGAAACATCTTCGACGGACTCTTCTTGTTCTGCCTCGTCTTAATATCGCTCAGCTCCATCTCCATTGGAAATCTTCCAACTCCAAATGCCGAAAAGTACCATCTTGGCTTTACCGGGGTCACTAGTATCGATACCTTCTTCATCGAAAAGTCATTCTTATCATCGCATTTCCTTGTTGCCAACCCATGATTCTCTGATAGAGGCACTTGCAAAGCCTTGTCACTCTTTTCCTGTAGCTGCTTTGACGGTGTTGTCCTTGGCTTGTTGAAAGAGGATGATTTCCAAGGGAATCTAAAGCTCTTCTTGGAATCCTTCGCTTTCTTTGTGCTTCCGGCCAGGTTCTCTGCCTTTTCTTCTACTGTTTCTCCTCTGTAAGGAATGAGCTTTCCACAAAAGATGATATTATCTGAGGGATAGGCTGAAGCGGCGAAGTCTTCGCTGAAGAACTCGAAGAAATCTTGATCAAAAGACGTTTCCAAGTTTTGATCTTCTTTGGAGAAGTCATCCCAATCAGAAGCACAGTTGTACAATGGAAGATCACAAAGAGATAGTGTTTCTGCTTCATCATCAAAATCTTGCAACTCACTGTCCTCTTGTAGCTGTCGAAGGCTCATTTCTTTCGCAACCATTGTGAATATCAAACAATGGCAAGAAAAGGTGAGGATCCAAAAAGAATTAAGAAGAGATTCTTGATGAAGGAAGTCTGTAAATGGCTTTGCTGTAGTTTGATGAGAAAAACTGGCAAAGTTGTCACCACTATATATTACACGTTCAACAGAAGCTCAAAGGAAGATGCTTTGACATGATGCTTAGAGATAGTTGGTGAATTAATGGGGAGTGGGGGCGGCTTCTAGAGGGCAAAGAAAAAAGAAAAATAAATTAATATGGCAAGTATCACGGATAGTTTTAGAAATTCTTTGATTCTAGAACAGCAGGCGGTCATAGATAGACAAGTGGGTTCTTATTGCCTTGGGTGTCAAGTTTTTCTATCGGTTGATGAGACTCCATTAACGCATCTTAAGGCTGCTCTTCTTTCTACCTTTCCTTTTTTTAATATTTCTTCTCTCTTTGGCTCGGCCTTCTAGTATATTTTACTAGTTAGTTAGTACAGAGTTTGTCTCTACGTTGCTGTCTTTTCTGAGAAAGAAAATATAGGAGACTATGTCGAGCTTTCATGTGATGCCGGAGAGATTCTACTTCTCCTACTATCATGCACGCAATTAATATTTTAGAAAATAATAATAATAATAATAATTTAGCAACGTCCATGGGACCATAAATTTCATGTTGGAATCAGTGTATTCGTGATTTTAAAATAATATTATTTTATTTTTTAAAAATAAATTAAGATAAAATCTTTTTATATTAATAATTTTAAATCTTTTTTTTTATTGTTAAGCTTTGTAAAGGGGATGGGTTTTTTACTTCTTGATAAAGAACGTGATTGATATTGTTATTTTGGACTAGTTCTCTGCCTTAATTAGCACTCAACTGATGCTGTGGTCTCCCACGTGTTGAGATCTAGAATGACAATGACCTCATCAGAATATTCTTGGTCAGCGAGGATATTTCTTTTTGGGTGCTAAATTCTTGTTAGCAAGTATGTTGGCACTGTATCATTCGAGGACTGGTTGTGTGTAATTCTTTCATTTTATATTGTTAGTGATAAAAGGAGAATTAACCTCACTTAAAAAAGAAGCTTAGTCCGGAAATTAGTATGTAAAGGACATAACTGCTTATATTTTTATTATTTTTTTAAGGTGATGTAATAGTTGATTTTTAAAGTGTTTTTTGTTTAAAAATATATTAAAATAATATTTTTTTTTAATTTTTTAAAATTATTTTTGATATCAACACATCAAAATGATCTGAAAATATCAAAAAAATATTAATTTGAAGTAAAGATAAAAATAAATAAAATTCAATTTTTTTCAGAAAAACTTTTAAAATGTAGAAGCAAACAGGATCATAAAATACATTGGCTTTCTGGTATAAAATAGCGTGACCAACTATAATAACCCGATATTAATATATCAATCTAGAACTTTGTAATTTTTTTTTAACAACTCAGTTGAGAATATTATCACATACATTTATACATAGCAACAATTTATTTCTTTTTTTTAACCATAAAATCATAACAGAATGATCTGATTAATGAATTGATTACAACGATTAATTCAATCTTATAATTTTACCTTACATTCAAGATCTTTCATGACTCAAGCACAACATATCAATACATGTCCCGCAAGAACTTAGTATTTAAACCCCTTCTGTGAGGAGGCACCTCTTCTCCCAAAGTTACGGGGTTATTTTGTTGAGTTTTTTAGAGAGGGTTGTCTCACGCTCGTAGGTATATCCTTCTGTTGAAGGTCGTTTGAGCTTTTCCTCTGAGCATGACATGAGTAACTTCAACATCGTACCACCTGGTACTCGAACATGTTTAATTCCATGAGAATTAACTTCAATGACCATTTTCAGCTAACCTAGTCCCCTCCATCCCTCGCTGGTACAGTAATAGTCATCTGTTGTCCATCAACTACACCTTTCAGCTTGAACTCACACCCTGACTCACCCTCCATGGACAAAACTTGCGGAGAAACCCTTAGGTTTCCAGGGACCAATGTTTTACTTTACTCAAGCCGATATCAACCAAGCAGGGAAAGATCAGGCTGATCTGATATTGCACTAAAAAGGAAGAATCATTGATTGCCGATCCCCGTAAGAAAGAATAAAGCGCCTCTTGAAAAGTCATGATTCCGATCCCGTTCCCTCAAGCCTTTTGTAAGACTTCGCTTCTTTCCTTTGCAACACCATAAGCAGTATTCTCCCTGTGAATCCTCAGGTCTGTGAATGCCTTTCGAGGATAATTACCCTTTCTTTCGGAATCTATCTTTGGCTAATCAGTGCCAATTATAGTACTTAAGTTGTTGCTAATCTCTCGTTTTTATTATTCTCCTTCATTTTAAATTATAATTGATTTTTTCTCTCAAAAACAAAGCCAAAATGAAATAAATCCCCATTCCATATTATATCTGATTTTCAAGAAATTGTTATACAACCCCACTTTAGTCTACCTAACGAGAATGATTTATTTATTAATTTTTGGAGTAAAAAAAAAAATCTATAAGGGGCTCTTTTGCTTGCTAAAAAAAATAATCAAGTAAAATCATGCTTTAATTTACAGTAATATTATGGCCAAATATAAGAGAAATCAATTAACATTAGAGTATTGTTAATCCTAACCTCTTTTTTTTTTTTTTACTTAAGAACAGTGCAATATTTACTGTGACTTAGCACATACTTTTCTTTTTCGTAATTAATGACTTATTAATTACTGATTATGAAATGGAATTTGTTTTTTTCGCATGGAATTCAAAGTGGAGCAAAGTTACATCCTATACCTTAAACTCGGTAAAGTGTTCCATCATGTCTAAGGCTTGAGTTTTAGGTTTTAACTAGATTATTTGGATTAATTTTTATTTTAAAAAAATTAAAATTATATTGTTTTAATAAAAAAAAATTAATAAGTTGCAACATAGTTTTGCTTGGTCATACCAGGTCATAATTTTTCCTATTTTTTTTTATCCAGGCCTGATTTCAATCTTAAATTGATCAAATTTTCGTAAAATCAGGTAAAATTATGATATAGACTTTTCTTAAAACAAATCAAGTGTGTGGAATAAACTAATTAATTTATAATGATTGGCAGGGAAGAATTTGGGGTCCACCCCCCTAAAAAAAAAAGGAGTTCTAAAATTTTGTCGAAATCCACCCTTTAATTTGTGCATACAAATTTAATTTTATATAAATTCTATCAAATAGACCTCCAAAATTAAAAATTATACAATTCTGTCCTCCGAAATGTAACATCTGGGATTCGCCCCTGATGATTATTCTTTTTGCCTCAACATGAAAGGGTCGTAATTTGATTGATTATAACGATATAATTCTTAAGCAAATTCTAGACTAGAGAGAATCAGGAGCTTGGTGTGCTGAACAACAACTGCTACCAAAGCTCAAATTAAAAGTAAGAAATGCAATCAACTGAAGCTTCACCCCTACACGAACCACGCAAATTCTTCTTCTCTCTCTTTTCTTTGCTCCTCCTATCCTTTTTATCACTCTCATTTGCAGATGAAAACATCGCTGGAGTTGAACTCCTCTTACTTTGCCTCGTCTTCAAATCACTGATCAAACCAATCTCCATTGCAAACTTCGCAGCTCCTGATCTTATCGAATGAGATACTGACTTCATCAAGGGTGGCAAGTCTGATCCCTTTCTCATTGAAGAATCATACTTATCAACACTTAATTTCCTACCTCCATGCCCTTTGTCAGTACTTCCACAATCCTCGCGATCGCTCTTTTCTTGTTTCTTTTTCTTTGGTGAAGCATTGCTTCTTTCGGCAGCTCTCTCAGTTGACTTACTCGAAGAGTGCGATAATTTTGACGGGGAGATGGAGCTCTTCCTGGTAAGTTTTGATTTGTCTGTAATTTCCTGGTACTTCTGTGCTGTTTGATCAGCTACTACTTTTTCTCCTTTGTAAGGTATGAGCTTTCCACAAAAGATGATGCTGTCTGAAGAATGAGCTGTAGAGGCATCGCTGAAAAACCCAAAGTGATCTTGATGATCAAAAGAGAAGTTATCCCTGTGAGCACTGTCGAAGTTGTTTGATGAAAGATTACAAAATGTGAACGCTTCTTCTACATCTTCAAAATCTAGCAAGCCGGTATTTTCCTGTACTGCTTCAGGGTTATAATCCTGGCCGGCACCTATAATCATGGTGTGATCATCAGAAAATGGAGGAGAAAAGGATACGGTTCAAGCAAGTAATCAATTAGGGACCAAGGAGGGCTTATTGAAAAAATCAAATGATGGGGGGGGGTAATCAAGGAGTCCAAGTATATAAAATTATATGTAGAGGAAATTAAGAGATAGACAGAAGGGAATGAGCTTTGGTTGATGTTGATGGAATTGGCTACTTCTAGAAAGACTATAAATATATACAGCAAGAAATGCATGCATTCTGGGCTTGAATCTTTCAAGATTTCCTTGATTTATTAGCGTTCATGCATGTCATCTCTTTCTCTTCTCTCATTAACGAGTTGCGTTGGATTCTATATTAGATTTTGATAATTACATGCATTTAGACTTGGCTTATATGGTAGGAAGCGTGCTGTTTGTTTCCTAAATTAATATATTTCTATGAATGTCCTGTTCGAGCACAAATAGGATGGATAAGATCCAATCTTCGTATACAGAAATTCTCAGGAAAACTTCAGATTTGCCTTGTCCGTTTAAGGCTACCCACCCATGTCCTAATCGAAAAAAATAAATCAACGTCAGTGGATATATATATATATATATATATGGTTACGATGAATTGAAACGATGGTAGGTGGTGGGACGTGTGTGATTTGGCTTCGAAACTTCGTGACGTATAAAATGGACCAACATACACGGCGTTTGGGTTTTTTTTAATTGGCAAAGTTATATTTTTTTAATTTATAGGGAGATTTTATCAATGTCAGACAGGTAAGGAAAAAAACTACTTTTTTAAGGTATAAATTAATTTGAATTTCCTAAAAAAAACACAAAACAAGTTTGAACTTCAAAACCCATTAACATGTATTTTTGAGTCGGTTTCATACTTTGTATTTGTTTTTGAAACTCGTCTTGCCTTGCCTTGCCATGATGATTAAATTTAGTGACTCATTGATCTAGACACCAAGTATCAATAAAAAAAAATTGATCTCCTACTTTTTACAAAAACAATGTTTTTTTAAAAAAAAATTAAAAGAAAATAGATATTACAGATTTAATTAACTCGGGTCAATTCTAGATTCGCAGCCTGAACTTTAAACATGTAAACCCCTAATCACGCCTTATAACTAATGCTTCAAATGATAAATTAAAATTGGCATAACCTCTGTTTATGTATGTAGAATAACGCTGATTCTAATTGAGGATGGTCTAGTTGGGATTTAATTTCAAAGGCAAGTCATTAAAGTATATTTTTTCTATCTTTGCCGTGAATGGTGTCTTAGTTTTAGGTTAAATAAGTATCACATGACCGTTAAAATGAACAAAAACGGTAAGTCAATATATCTCATTTAAAGTTTAGTCCAACACAGTTTTTTTATATTATATTTGATAGGATTGTAACAATTGTTTTTTAAAATATTTTTTATTTAAAAATATATTTAAATTATAAATTATTTTAATTTTTTAAATTTATTTTTTATATTAGCACATCAAAATAATCCAATAACATAAAAAAAATTAAATGTTAAATAAATAAAATTTCAACCGTAATACCAAACTCCCTCTAAACCAATTAGATTGTAAATTTAATATTGATATGTATAATTTTATAAGATGCTCTGGAAATACAATCTTACATAAGAACACAGTAAAAGCAAAGAAATGTGCGTAGTGATTCCATGTCTGTTTTTAAAATTGGTGAAGCATTGATTGCGCTCAAGATCAACTGATTAATTAACTTCAAAAGCAGTCGCATGTAAGAATCTTCAAACTGCTTTTACAGTTGCGGTCGCACTCTGTTTGACTGGTTGATTCTGCGCACCCATGCATTGCATGGTCTTCATGTAAATTCAAGGGAAAGACCCATCAACACGTCAATAACCATTTTACTTTTACTTTTTTCTGAACTATCTATTGAGTAATTAAGCAACTTCACCTGTATAATGTGATCTAAACCTGGAAAAAGGTATTATAAATTGTAATTATTAGTGCACTGTAGGAATTTTCTATTGTTGTCTTGGGAATTTATTTCTTGTGGTAATAATTATTTTTTAAAATATTTTTTTATTTGAAAATATATCAAATAATATTTTTTAAAAAAATTATTGATTATTTATTTATGTATGCTAAAGCAGCAAATTTATCTTTTTTTTTTCCCGCGCGCAGGCATGGAGATCATTGGTCATATTAGTTTATCCAACCGTCCATTTCAGATTAAATGCTTGATTTACTTGATAGAGAGTTGAAACAATTATTTTGTAGAAGCTTTTGTTGTTGTAAAGTTTTTTAATTTTTTTTCCGAAACAGAGTTAATAAACTATAATCATATAAAATGTGCGGAATAAATTAAGTAAAACATACGATTTGAGTCTTGGAACTCCACCATGAAAGGATCTTAATTAATTAATCGGATGATAATAATTTTCAAATACTTTCTGGTTGAATATTAGAGAAAATGTACGCTACTGAATAGTATATATCCTCTACAAAAAAAATATATTTTTTATTTTTTTTATTTTTTACATATCCTCTATCTTGATTACTAAACTGTAGACTAAGGAGAAACAACAACGTACTTGGCCTACTGAACAACAACGGTGACCAAAGCTTAACTCAAACTGGTGGAATGCAACCAAGAGAAGCTTTACCCCTGAACAAACCCCACAAAGTCTTCTCTCTCTTTCCCTTGCCACTCTTATCCGTTTGGTGACACTCATCATTGAACGGAAGCTTCCTGGCTGGAGGTGTACTCTTCTTACCTTGCCTCATCCTGATATCACTCAAATCCATCTCCATTGGAAACTTCCCAACTCCTAATCTAAAAGAATAACATCCTGAGTTCATCAAGGGTGACAAGTCTGGTCCTTTTCTCATTGAACAGTCATACTTACGATCAACACTTAATTTCCTGGTTGCATATCCCTTGTTAGTACTTTCACGGGCCTTGTCAGTACTCTTCTGTAATTTCTTTTTCTTTGGTGGAGTTTTGCTTCTTGCAGCAGCTCTTTCAGTTGATTTATTGAAAGAGGGTGATAGTTCTGATGGCAAGATTGAGCCCTTCTTGGTATGTTTTGTTTGCGCTGCGATACCCAGGTCCTGTTCTGTTTCAGCTACCACTGTTTCTTGCGCCGCGAGTCCCAGGTTCTGTTCTGTCTCAGCTACCACTGTTTCTCCTCTGTAAGGTATGAGCTTTCCACAAAAGATGATGCTGTCTGAGGAATTAGTAGAGCTGGCCGTACTGGTAAATTCTTCACTGAAAAACTCAAAGAAATCTTGATGATCAAAAGAGGAGCTTAGGTCTTGTTTGGCGAAGTCATCCCCATAATTGTCACAGTTCTTTAATGAAAGATCAGAGAATGAGAATGCTTCTTCTGCATCTTCAAAATCCTGCAAGCTAGTATTTTCCTGTACTGGTTCAGGGTCAAATTCCTTGGTGCCAATCATTGCGTGATCAGAGAATGGAGAAGAGAAAAGGATATGGATCAAGCAAGTGATCAATGTTATTAAGGACTAGCTAGGGAGGGCTTGTTGAAAAGGTCAAATTGTAGTTTGATGGGGTGGCTAATCAAGAAGTCTACGTACACATATAGAGGAGAAATTAAGAGATACACGGACGGGAATTAGAGGTGGCTGATACAGATAGATTTGACTTCTATACCGTTTAATAATTTGGTAGGTTTGTTTTCTAAAAATTATATATATTAAAATAATATTTAAAAAAAATTATTTTTATTATCATTACATCAAAACAATTTAAAAACATTAAAAAAAACAATTTAAAATAAAAAAATCAATTTCTTTTAAAAAAAATTCACACCACAAAAACAAACTTCGTCTAGAAGACTAGTAATACAACAAGAAATGAAGAGAAGCAAATAGGACGGTTCTCTTTCTTTTCTAAATTGCTAAATTGGGATTTGCGTATAGAAGATCATCTAGTTCATATGTTTAGACATTCCAAGAAAATTCATGGGTTTGAGTTGTTCTAGATTTTCTTAATTTATCGTCCTTCTAGGGTTTGAGTGTTCTATTTCCAAAGCGTGATGTTGAATTCTGTGTTAGATTTCTATCGTTACATTTAGGCTTGGCTTTTATGCTAGGTAATGTGTATCTTGCGTTAATAAATTTCTTGCTGTTCTTAGAAAACTAAGAGAGAGATTCAGGACTCCATCAGATTTGTCGCCCAATCTTTGTCTGTTCTGAGGTGAACCCGGTCCGAATTGGAAGAACGATTTCACACAGGTGGATATACAGGAAGTGAGATGGTATTAAACAGGGCAGGTGGAAGGGAAAGGCACTCACTTGTATGTGATTGGCTTTCCACTTCGTGACGTGTAAAATACAACATCATACTCCGCGTTTGGATTTTTTTATTGCCAAAAGGACATGGAAATCACGCGCCTCTGTAGTTGGCAAATTATTTAGTCATTTTGGAGTTTTTATCACCATATGATCTTTCTTCTGATTCTTCTTACACGATTATAAGTATATGTTTTTTTTTTGTAAGAATAAACTCTTTTAGGTTTTTTACCCACCTAATAAATCTCTCAATATCTTTTAGTATTTTCTTTTTTAAATATGAGTTTGAATTACACCATCATATATCATGGAGATGAAAAGTCTCAGGTTAGCCGGTTTTTCCAAGCTCGAGTGTAAATTTAAGAACGTATTTGTTCATGCGATCAATGATGCGGTTGGCCATGCATCCGCATCATGAACATGATTAATAATATAATTAAACTGTTTTTTTATTTATAAATATATTTAAATAATATTTTTTATTTTTAAAAAATTAATTTTTATAGCTGCACGTCAAAACAATATAAAAAATTAATTTTTAAAAAAAATCAAATTTTTAAGAGACGCAATATCATTCCATTCCCATTCCCAGACACTACCTACTGAATTAAACTTCTTCCAAAATTATGGTCTTGCCTTTTCCGAGGAAGAAGAAGAATAATGAGTCACTGCCCATTGTTTTTTTCGTTTTCTTTTTTAAATCTTTTCCAGTAATTTTAATTATTTTTGCCATTTGGAGACGGATAAAATAGAGAGTTGCAACATGGAATGTATACTCTTCAGTCTGCTCTCTCCGTCGTCCACATATGTGTGTCTGCGTCCTTCCTTCTTGGAGGGCATGATACAGACCCTTCTAGATAGAAATGAGATGAGATTCTTCAATTACCAAGCATCTGTGGCTTATTATTCTTGCTTTCTAGAACCAGAGCAAATATCTACTCCACGAGGTCAATTTTCTGGAATGGTAAGCTTATTAAACCAAGTGTGAATGCTTGCACAGAAAATGCTACCTGACCTGTTCAGTGGTCGTGTCAGCTTGTATTGTTTTTTAGGTTCGTTTTTGTTTCGTTGCACGTCACGGTTTCTAGGAGCAGCAGTACTCCGACAAAGCTTCACAGATCATATTAAAAAAAAATTAAAAACGAAGATCCTAGGAGGAAATTCCTTTCTCCTTAAGCCGATTGATCTAAAATCCTCTGAATCTTGGCCAACGTGAACTTAGTCCACGATCATTTCAATTTTCTATGCTGATCTGCTGAAAATTTGTTTAAAAGTGGGATTCATTTATTTTTTAAGTTAAAAAATTATTAAAATTTAATCATTGATTTAAGTTTTTTAACATGGAATATTAACATAATTTAAAAAAATTATAAATAAATAAAAAAATTATCTTAAATAACTCTAACTCTAAGTTGATATATTTTTGTTGAAATCTAAAACTCCAAAAAATTATAGCACACACTAGACATAAACAAGTTCTTCTCATGGTTAATTTAGGGTTTATTTAGTAGAAAGGTGAGGAATTAATATTGGATCCAAAAAGCACTCCAAGTTTTGAAGAGGAAGGTACTTAAACAAAGTAAATTTTGGGTTTAAACTCGCTAGCATTCATATAGTCCTAGGTTTATTATAGAATAATTTTTATGCTGCAAATAATTATTTTTTTGCCAGAGGTGAAATAAGGGCTTGAATATGGTCCGTGAAAAAAAATATTTATTCAGCCATTGATTTATCTACTTCATAATTATTAGAATCCGATTAGTTTTTTCATAACACTTTCAACAATGCCTCGACAAATTTCTCATTTGAGAAATCTTCTAATATAAATTTGAAAATATTTTGGTTTAATTCTGATTAATTATATTGGATAATCAAAGCTATTAGCTAAGGATTTTATTAACTTTTGGTTTTTAAATTTTTTTATAAATGAAGTTGAAGAAAAGTGTTTATTGTTTTGTTTTTCTACACAATTTTGGATAAAATCTTATGCATAAATACATGACTCTTCGCTTATTTTTTTAGCTCAACTCTTTTTGTTTTTAAGCTCTATGTTTTTTATTATTATTATATAAAGCTTAGATTCAATCGTTATAAAGAGATTATCAAGTACACTTTTCTTGTTTTATTAGATTTAGTTTAGAAATGTATTTAAATAAAGTAGTATTGTTGGAATCTTGTAGGTATTGTTGAAGAAAGTTCTCTTACATCAAATGACAAACAATAAAGTTTTAAGAATAAAATATTAATTCTTGACAATAATAAAGTCTAATCAATTTGTAAAGTGTTTCAATAAGTAAGTATATTTATTTGGTTTTATTTAATTTATTATATTAGTATTTGTGCTAGGATTGTGTTTCAATGATATATATATATATAGAGAAAAACATGTTATCCTTTTTATTGTCATTACAAGTTTATTATGTTTTTTATGATATTGAATGATTATAATCTTCTCTAATTATCTTCTTGCATGTGATACTTTGGACAACATATCCCTCTATTTTGCTCATCAAGAATCCCAATTTCTTTGCACACCATTAAGCTTAGCATATAACTAGATATGTTGCCCACGCATTGTTGTGTGTAGAACAATTTTTTTATGTAAAAAAAGCGATAGGTTAAAAAAAATTAAAGTATTGAGTCATTGGTTAAAGTGATAATTTAAACAAAAATATAAAAATAATATAAAAAAAAAAACAAAACAATAAAAAAATCACACTCGAGTCTATTCAGATTATCAAACAAGACAATGTCAACCTGGATGGATGAAAACCATAAAAAAAAGAGTCAAACTTAAAAAAAAACACATAAAACATCAGCTTAAAAAAGAAGAAGGAGGGAACCAAGCAAACCTAGGTGAATCTCTTAAATCTAGTTTAATCTAAAAAACTTGCAACTTGTTAAATCATGGATCCAAGTTTCAATCAAGAAACTTAAATATTATCCAATTTAATTTTGAAATATGAAATAATTTAAAAAATTATTAATAAAAAACATGAAAAAAAAATGAGTAGCAAAAAAAAAAGAATTGAGCTAAAATCTGATAGAAAAAAACTCAATAAAGATGAAATTAAAAAAAATATCCAAAACAAAAAAAATGAAATTAAAAGAATTAAATCCAAACTTGAAAGATAAAAAGTCACAAGGGATGAAATTAAAAATTATTTGTAATATGATAGATTATTTGTAGATTAAAAAATAATTGGGATGAAATAGAAAAAAATTGATTATTTTTAAACATCGATTATTCGATTGAAATTCATGTGAAGTTTTGCCAGTGAGAATTTATTGACAGATAAAGAAATGTGCACGGAGTCTATTGGCGGACGATGAAACACGTATTTCTCCCCGAGCAGACAGTGCTTGTAACGTCAACTCACTCTTTTTTCCTATCATTTGGTAAGCATCTTTCAACGACGAGGGGCCTGTCTGGCCATATAAATTGAACATTTTTTTTTAATCCAACTTTCAAGAATTGGAGCGTTTGATTACAAATCTGTTCTCAGAGAAAGCACGCGTGTCACTCGCAGGGAGCAGATAAAACATTATCGATTATTATTAATATACTTATAAAAACTTGGGTGGAAACACTGTTGTACAGTGAGCCGCGCTAATTTTTTATTTTTAATTTGATATTTTTATATTATATTAATTTATGATTGATTTTTACAGTTTATTTTAATTGACTTGATACAAGATTACTGTAGTGTCAGGAAATAAATGATAGCTCGGTTGATATTTGATTTGGCAAAATCTAAGTCAATTTTACTGATTTTTTTTTTATTGAATCCTTTCAAATTATTTTTTTCAGCATTTGATTTTTTTGATCACTTGACTTTGTTTTCCTTACAATCTTGTCGTTTTACAATATGTTTGATCCAGAATTAAACTTGATGATTTATTCTGATTGGCTTGACATAAGATTTTTGTGATATCAGAAAGAAAATGGACACTCAATTGATTCTCAATTTGACAAAATTAAAGTTTTGGTGTTTTCTCCCCTATTGATTTTTTATGGTCAATTTAATGAGTTAGTAGTAAGATTTGTAATATAAAAATAAAATTCAATGAAAGAGTATTGGGATAAAAAAGCAAGTTAAAAACACATGTTCAATCTAAAAATTCACAGAAAATAATTTTGATTTAAAAATCATTTCACAGAAACTCTCCGTGTCGGCATCGTTGACGTCGGGATTTCTTACTGGAAGATTACCAAAATAAAAAACTGACGGTTCCATCTGACTGCTAAAACAGAAAAGAAAAGAAAATAAATACAAAAAAATATGAGCATTTATATATTTAGTTAGATAGATCATTTATATATTTGGATAAGTGTACTCATTAAAAAAAATTCTTGCTCATTTTTTTTTTAATTTGAATTTAAAAATGACAAGGTAAAAAGCATTTTATTTTTATAGCCACCAACTTAAAATAACGAACATTTTAAAGTTGCGGTGATGATAATTTAAAATATTTTTTTATTTAGAAATATATTAAAATATTTTTTTTTATTTTTTAAAAATTATTTTTAATATTAACACATTAAATTAATCTAAAAATATAAAAAAAAGTTATTTTAAACAAAAAAAATTAAAATTTTTAAAAATACAAAACATACTGTTTCGTTAGATTACTATCC
The DNA here is from genome assembly GCF_000002775.5 of Populus trichocarpa. Classification (NCBI taxonomy): domain Eukaryota; kingdom Viridiplantae; phylum Streptophyta; class Magnoliopsida; order Malpighiales; family Salicaceae; genus Populus; species Populus trichocarpa. The sequence continues at coordinate 20,482,344 of NC_037294.2, forward strand.
ATTAATGTTAGTTTTTCAAAAAAAAAAAATTTAGTTTGAAAGATAATTTTATTATATATTAACAAATATAATTACTAAAATAACTCTGTATAATTTAAAAAATAAATATTTACATCACAATGAAAAAACTATTTCATCCCAAAACAAGGGGACAATAAAGTCATGAAACTATTATAATAAATAGTATTCCATGTCTTGTACCGTGACAAGGTAAATTCCCAATGAGAATTAATTAACGTTTTTGATAACGGTCATGTGACCTTCCTGTGCAGGTATATGTGCTGTGACTTCAATGATTCACTGCCATTATGTTGAGGTCTCGGGCTTGTATGAAAATGTATTTATGATTGTATTTTAAAATATTTTTTATTTTTTAAAAATTATTTTTAATATTAGGAAAACATAAAAAAATTTAATTTAAAATAAAAAAATTTTAATTTTTTTAAAATATTTTTGAAATATAAAAACAAAACAAAAATATTATTATGTTAGTGGATTTTAAACAGGTGAAATAACAAATATAGAAAGGTTGAAGGGAAGTTTGGACACATTAGCCTTTTCATCATGACAATTTGTTCGAGAAGAATTTAAGAGTGAATTGAATTTTTATTTTTTTTATTTACTGGGTTAAATAAAAAAAGGAGACAACATGCATCAAAGCTACCCCACATTGATTATTAGGAATTACCACAATTTATCCATCAATCTCCACGGCAACAGGTCCAGCCCATGTGAAAGAAAATCCTTTTTTCGGCCCAAAAGAGAATGTTAAGATATTCGTTTTCACTGAGCAGACAACACGACGTCGTTGTCTACCTGCATTCGGCAGCACGCATTTCCACTCAAAATCCTTAAACCGGAATGTGGACACAAACAACACTTCTACGCTCTCTCACGCATTCCTTGAGCGCGTGAAACAACCCCAGTGTAATAATAAGTTCGGATTTAGCAATAAGTGCATCTATGCGATTCAGACATAGACATGGCTATAAAGGTCACAGGATGATATATTTGGTATTCAAAATTATTCTGAGGGTAATCTAGGAAGAAAACAATATCACTTTAGTAGTAATATAAATATATCAAACCCTACAATCTCTCCAATCCGTCATTAGCTACTCTCCTCCTTCCATCTCTCTCGCGGCCAGGGTTTAATCCATTCTCTCGTAAGGTTGGATTTTCTGGTACATGTTATCTTCTCTTGATTTCCGTTGTAGTTTTGATCAAGATTACATAACTGAGTTGCTGATTAGTGACTTATTTGTCGAAGATTTGTGATATATTTCTCGGCTTTAGTCTAGAATTTTAAGCTGTATCCTGCGTGGATTTTTTTCGTTAGTTTTTTTTTAATTCTTATTATTTTTTATTTCGTGTTATAAGTTGCTGCATGAAATTTGTTCTTGTTTGACAGATAGATCTAAGAAATTAATCGCTGTGATATAAGATTTTTCGAAGATAAATACCGTTTTATACGTCCGTGTTATTTTCATTGGCATATTAAAATATGGTTTTATATAGATTTCTTTATGTTTGTTTTTATTGCTTATGCTTTTACTTGGGCGATGATTTTGTTAATATTTGAGATAACAGGCTTGCAGTTTTAACCCTGTAGTTTTGAAATTGAAGCTGGAAAAAATCTGGGACGATTTTATGCCCTAATTATTATGGATAATAGTTATTAGATTTTCATGCCGTATTTTTTAACAGTCATGCGGTATTTACGAATAACTATTATCTAAACAGTTCTTCCAGTACCGCCTTTGTTTATTTCTTAGTTCTCTTCTGGTGTTTAATTAATAACACTTGTATATAATCTGAAACTATTAATTTGATTTGACTTAATACTTTATGTTGAGTATGCTTTCTTCTTGTAATTTTTTACTCTACCATTGATTGTTTAAACATTTCATATCTTCTTGTATAACAGTTCAGCTCTAATATATCATCATGGGTAAGGAAAAGAGTCACATCAACATTGTGGTCATTGGCCATGTCGACTCTGGAAAATCAACCACCACTGGCCACTTGATCTACAAGCTTGGAGGTATTGACAAGCGTGTCATCGAGAGGTTCGAGAAGGAAGCTGCTGAGATGAACAAGAGGTCATTCAAGTATGCCTGGGTGCTCGACAAGCTCAAGGCTGAGCGCGAGCGTGGTATCACCATTGACATTGCCTTGTGGAAGTTCGAGACCACCAAGTACTACTGCACTGTCATTGATGCCCCTGGACATCGTGACTTTATCAAGAACATGATTACTGGGACTTCCCAGGCTGACTGTGCCGTGCTTATCATTGATTCCACCACTGGTGGTTTTGAAGCTGGTATCTCCAAGGATGGCCAGACTCGTGAGCACGCACTCCTTGCCTTCACCCTTGGTGTGAGGCAAATGATCTGCTGCTGTAACAAGGTATATTTCTATTCTCTTCTTTCAAGTTAAGTTTATTGCTCATTTTGCATTGATATCTGCCTTGTCACGTGTATTTGAGAAGATTTCTTTGGCTGGCTGCTAATCTTTATTCTTGGGTTCTTGTAACAGATGGATGCCACAACTCCAAAGTACTCCAAGGCAAGGTATGATGAAATTGTCAAGGAGGTGTCATCCTACTTGAAGAAGGTTGGTTACAACCCTGACAAGATTCCCTTTGTCCCCATCTCTGGATTTGAGGGTGACAACATGATTGAGAGATCTACCAACCTTGACTGGTACAAGGGCCCAACTCTCCTGGATGCCCTCGACCAGATCCAGGAGCCCAAGAGGCCCTCAGACAAGCCCCTCCGTCTCCCGCTTCAGGACGTGTACAAGATTGGTGGTATCGGAACTGTCCCAGTGGGTCGTGTTGAAACTGGTATCATCAAGCCCGGCATGGTTGTCACATTCGGTCCAACTGGACTGAGTACTGAAGTCAAGTCTGTTGAGATGCACCACGAGGCTCTCCTAGAGGCACTTCCCGGTGACAATGTCGGGTTCAATGTTAAGAATGTAGCTGTTAAGGATCTGAAGCGTGGTTTTGTTGCCTCGAACTCCAAGGACGATCCTGCCAAGGAGGCTGCCAACTTCACCGCCCAAGTTATCATCATGAACCATCCTGGGCAGATCGGAAACGGTTACGCCCCTGTTCTTGACTGCCACACCTGTCACATTGCTGTGAAGTTTGCTGAGATCCTCACCAAGATTGACAGGCGGTCTGGGAAGGAACTGGAGAAGGAGCCCAAGTTCCTGAAGAATGGTGATGCTGGTATGATTAAGATGATTCCCACCAAGCCCATGGTGGTGGAGTCTTTCTCAGAGTATCCTCCACTTGGTCGATTTGCTGTGAGGGACATGCGCCAGACTGTTGCTGTGGGTGTGATCAAGAGCGTGGAGAAGAAGGAACCCTCTGGTGCCAAGGTGACCAAATCTGCTGCCAAGAAGGGTGGCAAGTGAACGGAGCAGGTTGATGCTACTGGAATCTATTTTACAAATAACGACTTGGTTCTTCTTAGTTCTCAATTTCTTGGATGTTTATCCATGTGTCTTGATCTCTGTAGTTTTATGTCACTACTCTCATCAAGAGGCTGTTCGCAGAATTGGGTTCTTGATCGGCGGTGGCGATGTATATCTTTAGATATCTTCTGCGCTTTTTTGTCTTAAAAGTTAAAGGTTTTGTCAGACTTTTCTATTTTCATGAACTGGTCGCGACTGGTAGGTCTTGTTACCGAGGATTCTACATCTTCTATATTGTACTTGAATAGTGTTGTGTTTTGTTTGGTCTCTGTCGTTGGCCTGTTACCGGTAACCTTCACAGGGTTTTCTGCATTTTCTTCCTTCTTTTCCGCTTCTTGTAGGTGAATTTACAATTTGCTGCCTGAAGCTGTTAGAAGCCTGTTTGTTAGTGGCATTGCAATAGAAGGGTTTTTTTAAAAAAAAGTATTAAAAAAGTATTTTTTTAATGATTTAAAATTATTTTTAAAAAATGATATTTTTAAAAGCATGCCCAGGCCGTGTTGCCGGACATGCTATTAAAAATAAATGACATCGGACTGTTCCCCGTACGGGCTATTTCATTCTGGCCAGAATAGCTTCCAGGGCTAGTGGGAGTCTTTGTTTAGATTGCATTGCATGAGCGAGATATATATTAAAATAATATTTTTTTTAATTTTTAAAAATTATTTTTAAGATTTACATATGAAAATTAATAAATAAATAAATTTTAAAGCAACGTTGTTACAATCACGTTTCCAGCAACTTTAGCCTTATTGTATTCTTTTTTCATTCGTGTCGGATTGCCATCAGTTGGCTTGGAAATAGTTATGTTCATCTGGCCGGACGTGTATTACATTGCGTTAGTTTTGAAAGTGATTTTAAAAAAGTTAATTTTTTTTTTTTTTTTTAAATTAATATATTTTTTATATATTTGTATTATTTTGATGTGTTAATATCAAAAATAATTTTTAAAAAATAAAAAAATTATTTTAATATATTTTAGAATAAAAAATACTTTGAAAAATAACTATTAACATATTCGCAAACATTCTTGAATTATGACCCGAAAAAGATTATCCAACTCTTTTTCATAAAGATAGCTATTTGTTCAGCTAGTTGAACAAATTATACTATAGACTAAAGTTCAAATAGTTGAAATAATTATACCATAAACTAAAAAAATTGAAAAAAATAAATAGTGAAGTTCACTATGCTTCTAGAGTAGTGGATTATATTTTGTTCATGTGAATAGGGTTATAGTCCTTTTCATTTTGTTTGTAAGACTTTATTTTTAGTTTCATTGGCTAGGTTACATTGATATGATTTTATGTTTTAAATTTTACATTTTAATCTCAAAATTTCATTTTTTATCTGTGTTTCAGTTCCTTGATTTTGATTTTTTTATTTAAATTTTAATTAACGCTCTCTCTTATTTCTTAAGCTGCCTGGCTAACATTTTTTAAAAATAATAATTAATTTTTTTAACTTTTAGTTTCCTTTGATGAGATTATTATAATTCATTTTTTTTTTATCTGTATTGTATACATGTAAGTTGTTTTTATATGGTGCATGCAAAAAAACAAAAATTGTTTGTTTTCAACAGCTAAAATTAATCATTGAGATAAAAATAAATAAAAAATTATAAAACAATAAGGATCGTTCGTGTTAAGTATTTGATTTTTTTGTATTTTTTAGTAAAATAACTTAAATTAATTTATACTTTGCATAGCAAAAGGAGAAGATCACTGGCGTGAAAGTTAATTCAGGACAAAAATCAAAATTCATCAACACGAGTCATGCTTCATTTTAAAGTGGCAAAATCATAGTTTTTAAACCCGGTCTGGGTTCTGGATTTTGACCGGGTCACCGGATTACCCGGATCAATTTAAAAAAAATAAAATAAAAATCAACGGATTGCAACTGGATTTTTAACTAGGTCAACCAGGTCGCCGGGTTTTTCCTTCTCTTGTTTTTTCTTCAACCCGGCCTGGTTCTAGCACCGGGTTGGTCGGATCCCAGATTAACCCACCAAACCAAACCGGTTTTAAAACTAGAGATAAAATCAAGGGCGATACATTTGATCACCGGGAATATACATAAGAGAGAGACACGCTCAATCTTGAAGGATATTTAAAATCTTCTATTTTTAAAATCAATATCACCATGTTTCAAATAACTAATATCTATATCCCCGTTCACATACACCAAACAAAATAAAATAGAGAAACCTAGCAAGTTTTAGTTCAATAATAATAATAAAAAAATAATCTAACTAGAAATATTAATATTCATGGACAATAAGATCTGGAATAGTCATGGAATATTAAAAAAATTAAATAAATAAATACCAATCTCCATCCGTGTCCTTTGTCTTCCACCAATTATAACAAACATAATCATAAAAATAGCTATTTAGTCGGCGGTCTAGTGGTAAGAGATTGAGACTAAAGAGTTTGCTCTCCCTGTGGTCTCAGGTTTGAGCCATGTAGTTGCTAATATGATGGGCACTGGAAGTTTACATGGTAGTTAACTTTAGAGCCCGTGGGATTAGTCGAGATGCGCGCAAGCTGGTCCGGACACCTATGTTAATAAAAAAAACAATTATAAAATACTTATGTATAGATTGAAAAATTGTTTTTATACTCAAAACGATAATATAGATAATGAACTTGTTTAGTTTGTTAGCTGGAAAACAATTTCAACATGAGAAGTGATTTTTATTAAAAAATAAATTATTATAAAGTAAATTAATTTTTGATATTCAATAGTGTTATGAAAAATAAATTAAAAAAATAACTTGTAACTTTTTTTAAAAGATTACATAACATTAAATATAACTATTTGATCACTCACAGAAAAAAGTTATTGAAAGTATAACAGTAAAAATATTTTTTTTATTATATCATATATTTATACATACCTTATTCTATTTAGATGTATATATATATAATATAAATATTTTAAACATGAATATAACCTTGATAAATATTTTTAAAAAAAGTAAATCTCATTTTCGGAACCTCAATATATTTTTTTAAATTGATAAAAAGTCAAATTAGCTAATGACACTAATTAACAGTTTATTTTGTACGAGGACGTGGAAAGAGAGATTTGTGGAAGGTGTATGTAATTGCATGAGGTTTATTTTACGTGTTAAAGGAAAGTGTTTTTCAGATTTACGAAGAGAAAAATAATTTTTTTTTTTGGGGGGGATCTTTTTTTTTCTTTTTGTTGAAAACTTAAGGTTTTAGAGTTAATCCATCATTAAAAAATTTGAAAACTACTTTTTAGAAAAACAATTTCCTTAAAACAAACTAGTAAAGAAGTATGAGCCTATTTGGAAGTGTAGTTACGGTTGTTTTTAAAAGTATTTTTTACTCGGAAATACATTAAAATAATATATTTTTTTATTTTTTAAAAATTATTTTTGACATCATCACATCAAAATGATATGAAAACACAAAAAAAATATTAATTTGAAACAAAAAAAAAATTCAAATTTTTTCAAAACTTCCTCCATGCTTTCACACTCGTGGGTTGTGAGATGATCACTTGTATACTGATAAAAAATTAGGGTGTTTGAGAGTGTTGTGTGTATTAATTTTTAAAATATTTTTTGATTCGAATTATATTAAAATAATATTATTTATTTATTTATTTTTAACACTAACATATCAAAATAATATAAAAATATTAATTCAAATTAATTTCTTTTTATAAAAAACAACTTCAATCTCACTACGAGAATGTAGCTACGGTTACTTTTCAAAATGTTTTTTATTTAGAAATATATTAAAATAATATTTTTTTATTTTTAAAAATTATTTTAAAATCAGTACATCAAAATGATTTAAATATATTAAAAATATATTATTTTAAAATAAATATTTTTTAAATACAAAAATAAATATGATCAGAATCACTGAAAAGATATTTTCCCTTTCTAGGAAATCGACCTGCAGTTCTTGATCTCCAAGCAAGTACGAGGACATGATGGGAATTCAGACATCAGATCGAGGACATTTCAGGAAAGAAAGGTGAATAAATACCTACAAACCCTATCTCCCTTCTCACTCTCACATTTCTTTCTCTTTACTATCTTTTCCAGCGGCCAGGGTTTTAGCATCTCTCTTCAGGTCGGCCTCTCTCCCCCTCCTCGTTTCCATCGCATCATTAATTGAATTTGACTGTAAATCAGTTTGCTCTGTCTAGCATTTGTGTTTTTGGGCCGTTTAATTATCTTTTAGTCTGTTCTATCTCGAGCAAGATTTTTACTTTGATTTCTTCGTGCCTTTTGTTTGCTTTGAAGATTTATACACGCAGATCTATTACATGATAATTGATGTATATGGTTTCAGCATCTCGTCACTGATTTTTTTATATAGATTTAATACGCTACTAATTTATATGATTATGAAATGCTTAGGTGTTCTTTGCTTGACTGTTTACTTTCAGTAGCAGTTTCTCTTTGTTGGTATTTAGTAATAAATTTCTTATTCGACTGTTTATTTTATAGTTGCTGAATTGATATGAATGTGATTAGCGTGGCCCTAAGAATCATCAGTGAAATGAAATGAAGTTAATATAATTAGACTGATTAGTTAATTATCGTTAATTTCATCGGAACTATCTTTCATCTGCCATGTCTAACTTACCATTAGAATCATACCCTGCCCTGAAATGAACTAGTTTTTCGTTTGCTGTAGTGATGGTTTCTTAAACATCAATTTTGTATTGATTTGTGTCCAACTGTACAAGTGCTAAGCTCTTGCTCTTGAGACTTTTTATTTTTATGTCTGCTTGGAGCAGAAATCATGCCATATACAATTTTGTTTTCTGTGGATAACTTCCTTCTACAATTATTATGTTTTAATTTTGTTCATTTTGTGTGTAACAGTTCAGCTCTAAGATATTGTTCTGGACACTTCAACTAGATCTAGTTGAATGTTTAAGAAGTGATTTTTAGTGTCCTAGTATTTTGTTTTTAAATTTTAAACTTTTATGTATGGCAGCTCAAAACTAAGATTTCGTAATGGGTAAAGAGAAGACTCACATCAACATCGTGGTCATTGGCCATGTTGACTCTGGAAAGTCGACCACCACTGGCCACTTGATTTATAAGCTTGGAGGTATTGACAAGCGTGTCATTGAGAGGTTCGAGAAGGAAGCTGCTGAGATGAACAAGAGGTCATTCAAGTATGCCTGGGTGCTCGACAAGCTCAAGGCTGAGCGCGAGCGTGGAATTACCATTGATATTGCCCTGTGGAAGTTTGAGACCACCAGGTACTACTGCACTGTCATTGATGCCCCTGGACATCGTGACTTTATCAAGAACATGATTACTGGAACTTCCCAGGCTGACTGTGCCGTGCTTATCATTGATTCCACCACTGGTGGTTTCGAAGCTGGTATCTCCAAGGATGGCCAGACCCGTGAGCACGCACTCCTTGCCTTCACCCTTGGTGTGAAGCAAATGATCTGCTGCTGTAACAAGGTATATTTCTATTCTCTTCTTTCAAGTTAAGTTTATTACTCATTTTGCATTGATCTGTCTTGTCACGTGTATTTGAGAAGATATCTTTGGCTTGCTACTTATCTTTATTCTTGGGTTCTTGGAACAGATGGACGCCACCACTCCAAAGTACTCCAAGGCAAGGTATGATGAAATTGTCAAGGAAGTGTCCTCCTACTTGAAGAAGGTCGGCTACAACCCTGACAAGATTCCCTTTGTCCCAATCTCTGGATTTGAGGGTGACAACATGATTGAGAGGTCCACCAACCTTGACTGGTACAAGGGCCCAACACTCCTGGATGCCCTGGACCAGATCCAGGAGCCCAAGAGGCCCTCAGACAAGCCCCTCCGTCTCCCACTTCAGGATGTGTACAAGATTGGTGGAATCGGAACTGTCCCAGTGGGTCGTGTTGAAACTGGTGTCATCAAGCCCGGCATGGTTGTGACATTCGGTCCAACTGGACTGAGTACTGAAGTCAAGTCTGTTGAGATGCACCACGAGGCTCTCCTAGAGGCTCTTCCTGGTGACAATGTCGGGTTCAACGTTAAGAATGTAGCTGTTAAGGATCTGAAGCGTGGTTTTGTGGCCTCAAACTCCAAGGATGATCCTGCGAGGGAAGCTGCCAACTTCACCTCCCAAGTTATCATCATGAACCATCCTGGACAGATCGGAAACGGTTACGCTCCAGTCCTTGACTGCCACACCTGTCACATTGCTGTGAAGTTTGCTGAGATCCTCACCAAGATTGACAGGCGGTCTGGTAAGGAACTGGAGAAGGAGCCCAAGTTCCTGAAGAACGGTGATGCTGGTATGATCAAGATGATTCCCACCAAGCCCATGGTGGTGGAGACTTTCTCAGCGTATCCTCCACTTGGTCGTTTTGCTGTGAGGGACATGCGCCAGACCGTTGCTGTGGGAGTTATCAAGAGCGTGGAGAAGAAGGATCCCTCTGGTGCCAAGGTGACCAAATCTGCTGCCAAGAAGGGTGCCAAGTAATCATTGTGTTGTGCAATTACTGGTTTGTTTTTTTGTTAATTGTCCCTGAGCTGTGTCATGAGAATTGTAGTTTTATTTTGTGGAATCTTGTTCTAAAATTTTGGAGATTGGATTATGTTTCTAGATTCATTATCGGCTCGTGAAATTTAGGTCTCGAGCATTTGGACACTAAGATCTCCATGTCATGTTTTTGTTTATGGGCGTTGAATTTACATTTGTGCCCGCCTGCTCATATATTCAGCCTTCTTTCTAGTTTTATACCCTTTCCTTTCTGTCTGCTTATATTCAGTTGTCGTAAACTTGTCGATCTCTTTCCTGTTAAAAAAAACTAAAATAGCTCTTGAAAACACTGTATATTTACTCTATTTTTACTGTAGATTTTAATAGTGTTTTTTGTTTTAAAGCTCTTTTTCTTTCTGTTGCTTAAAAAGAGTTGATGGATGTCCACCACGTTTATTTTTTCAACTTTGTCTCCTCTCACTTCTGCCCTCTGTTTTTGGTTCTTGAAGAGCAAAAACTTGAATGAACAAATACATCAAGCCTTGGTGGACAAATAATTATAACTATATTATTATTATTATAATTATTATAACATATACTAAAACTGCTTAGTGTTTCACATGGTGTAGTCCACAATGAAACGAGTTATTTTTTTTTTTTTAAATTTTTTTTAATTTTTTATACCTTTATGGGTTTTTTTTTTGCTTTTTTTTTTGCGTTTCTTTCTTTTAATGAATTTTTTTTTGTTTAATTTAGTTTATTAATGTTAATTTTTTTATTTAGTTATCAAACTTTCATGACACGGATCCCGGGTTTGACAGGTTAACCTGATTTGAAGAGTTAACCAGATTTTTTTTTTCTTTTTAATTAATTTTTTTCGTTTAGTTTAGTTTGTTAATGTTAAATTTCTTTCTATTTAATTATCAGACTTTCATGACATGTATCTCGGGCTTGACGGGTTAACCCAGTTAATTCTGGGTTAACTCGTCAATTTTTTTTTTCTATTTAGTTATCAGACTTTCATGACGCGAATTCCAAGTTTAATGGGTTAACCTGGTTTGAAAGGTTAACCCAGTTAATTAAGATTTTTTTATTTTTCTTCATTAGTTTTTTTTCTTTTTAATTAATCTTTTTTTTTTAATTTATTTCATTAATATTAAATCTTTTTTCCATTTAGTTATCACACTTTCATGACACGAATCTCAGGTTTGACGGGTTAACATGATTTGGCGGGTTAACCCAGTTGATTCAGATTTTTTTTCTTTTTCTTCATTAGTTTTGTTCTTCCGATTTCATCTTTTAATATTGTATGTCTTTAGTTTTTTCTTTTTTTTATGTCTTTCACGGTGGACTACACAGTGCAGTCCATGATGAAAAGGTTGATGCCTTCTTTTTTTCTTTTTAATTAATTTTTTATTATTTAGTTTGTTGATATTAAATGTTTTTCTATTTAGTTATCGGACTTTCATGACACGGATCTCAGGTTTGACGGGTTAACCAAGTTAATTTAATTTTTTTTTCTTTTTCTTCATTAGTTTTTTTCTTCTTATAAGTTTTTTTTCTTTTATTTTTCTTTTTATTTAATTTTTTTTAAATTTAGTTCATCAATATTAAATTTTTTTCTATTTAGTTATCGACTGATGCCTTTAGTTTTTTTTTCTTTTTGTTTTTATGCCTTTGACTGTGGACTGCACAGTGCAGTCCACGGTGAAAAGACTGATGTCTTTTTGTTTTTTTTTCTTTTTAATTAATTTTTTTCGTTTAATTTAGTTTGTTAATGTTCAATTTTTTTCTATTTAGTTATCAAACTTTCATTACACGGATTCCGGGTTTGACGGGTTAGCCCAGTTAATTCCATGTTAACCCGTCAAATATTTTTTTCTATTTAGTTATCAAACTTTCACGACACGAATTCAAGGTTTGACGGGTTAACCTGGTTTGAAGGGTTAACCCAGTTAATTCAGATTTTTTTTTCTTTTTTTTCTTTAGTTTTTTTTTTCTGTTGGTTTTTTTATTTGTTTTTTTAATTAATCTATTTAATTATCACACTTTTATGACACGATCTTGCAGCCAGACCCACATCCAAAACTATTGGCTCTGGTATTGCAGTCAGATCCACTTAAACTTGGGTTATGCAAGTTTAATGTTATTATTAATATTATAAATATTACTCTTGGGTCAGACATTACAGTTAAACTCAAGACTCTTGGATATAACTTTGTAAAAAAACCTAATATTTTTAAATTTTATATTTTTTTGATATTTTTTATGCAAATAAATTGCTGGTGATGTAACTAGTATTTTTTACTATTTTGAATGCGTTGAAATGCGCTGCCTCTTGTTGTCAATTTAATTTACCTTGGGCCAATACAGGTAGCCGTCATGGTCTTCGCTGTGAAGCACCAGTTCTTGTTTCTATCAAGCGTTGTCTTTCATGTTCTGTTAAATTTGGGCTTTGTCATGTAGATTCAAGAAGGCATTTCACTAAGATATAGACTAAACATTTATAGACCATCATCACGTAGGTTTTTTTTTTTTTAGAAATATATTACAATAATATATATTTTTTATTTTTTAAAATTTATTTTTAATATTAAAATAATAAAAAAATTCAAAATCTTTTAGTATCCGAGAGTTTTAAAAATATAAAAATTTCTGGTATGTGAAAAGTCAACTTTAAAATATATTTAAAAAAAAAACTATTCGGTAAAGTCAAATTGGTAATATAGTTTTTTAAATAATATAAATATAGTATTTTTTTCATATACATGCTTCGATAGGAAAAAACATTTGATATTAATATAACTATTTATTAAATCTTTTTTATGCATAAAAATATATTAAATAAATTTTAGCTTTTTTGATAAACATATATATATATATATATATATATATATATATATATATATATATATATATATATATATATAGTCTTCAACTTAAAAATAAGTACTCTCTTGAAATTATAAAAATAACGGATGAAATTTAAATTTGTTTTATCTTTTCCTTTTAGCTTATGCCCTCGGTTCAATAAAATTCATGGAACATCCCAAAGTCGTTGCTTTGTTTAGAGTTGATTTTATTTGGAGCTACTCTTTTTAGTCATTTTATTTAGTTAATTATTATCATGAAATCTCCCTCAGCGGGAAGTGACTTGGCAACCTTCAGAGAATAAAAATGGGACCAAATTTCATTTCATTTAAAAACAGTTTAAGGTCTTGATCACCAAGTAAGCGGATTCCATATAATAAAACAGAGTAGGTATGAGGACATGATGGCGATTCTAACCTCAAAATGAGGACATTTTAGGAAACCAAAATACCAGCAGGGTGATATAAATATATCCACAAACCCTATCAAGAAGTCCCTCATACCCTCCTCCTCCTCGCTCGCGGCTAGAGTTTAACAGGTTCGATTCACTATCGCCTCTTCGTCTCACTCCTGTCTTTATCTCTAATTGGAAATCACTGTGGTTATCTAGTTAATGACTGGTATTCTTATTCGTATGAAGTCTTTGATTGCTTTGTGATTTCAATCAGATTTATTAGCTTTTAATCCAATTTTGTTTTGAGAGCAAGCCTTGGATCTAGTTTTTAGTGCCTTTTTACTTTCTTTTAAGATTTTATACACAGGTCTTTTAGATTATTATTTTTTTTTGCAGGGGAAGTTTTTTTTTTTAATTGTTATACAGATATAATAAGATAGTAAATTATTTTGTTTTGATTTCCTCTTTGTTGGTTTTGGTACTGAAAAGAACTCTTAAACTTATTCTATGTTCTCTCTAGTTGTTGATTTGATATTATTGTGATTAATCTGAATGTAAGAATTGCCACTCAAATTAACTGATAATGATGTAACTAGATTGATTAATCATATTGAATATTTATACAGATTATCTTTTGTACGTGATTTTTTATGTTAGAACAGAATGTTATGCTGTGTTAAAATATCTCAGAAATCGTGATGTATTGAAGTTGGATTGGACATGCCATGGTGGATTTGTTATTGTTCTGGACACTTCAACTAGATCTAGTTGAATGTTTAAGAAGTGATTTTCAGTGTTCTAGTATTTTGTTTTTAAATTTTAGACTTTTATGTATTGCAGCTCAAAACTAAGATTTCATAATGGGTAAAGAGAAGACTCACATCAACATCGTGGTCATTGGCCATGTGGACTCTGGAAAGTCAACCACCACTGGCCACTTGATCTACAAGCTTGGAGGTATTGACAAGCGTGTCATTGAGAGGTTCGAGAAGGAAGCTGCTGAGATGAACAAGAGGTCATTCAAGTATGCCTGGGTGCTCGACAAGCTCAAGGCTGAGCGCGAGCGTGGTATCACCATTGATATTGCCCTGTGGAAGTTTGAGACCACCAGGTACTACTGCACTGTCATTGATGCCCCTGGACATCGTGACTTTATCAAGAACATGATTACTGGGACTTCCCAGGCTGACTGTGCCGTGCTTATCATTGATTCCACCACTGGTGGTTTCGAAGCTGGTATCTCCAAGGATGGCCAGACCCGTGAGCACGCTCTTCTTGCTTTTACCCTCGGTGTGAAGCAAATGATATGCTGTTGTAACAAGGTATATTTATTTTTTCTTCCTTCAAGTTAACTGGGTGGTTAATATTTCATCGAATTCTTACCTGTTGCCTGCTTGTAGTTAAGTTGTTTTTTGCTTTCTACTGATGTTTGCTGGTTCTTTCTGGAAAAGATGGATGCCACCACTCCAAAATACTCCAAGGCAAGGTATGATGAAATTGTCAAGGAAGTGTCCTCCTACTTGAAGAAGGTTGGTTACAACCCTGACAAGATTCCCTTTGTCCCAATCTCTGGATTTGAGGGTGACAACATGATTGAGAGGTCCACCAACCTTGACTGGTACAAGGGCCCAACACTCCTGGATGCCCTTGACCAGATCCAGGAGCCCAAGAGGCCCTCAGACAAGCCCCTCCGTCTCCCACTTCAGGATGTGTACAAGATTGGTGGTATCGGAACTGTCCCAGTGGGTCGTGTTGAAACTGGTGTCATCAAGCCCGGCATGGTTGTCACATTCGGTCCAACTGGACTGAGTACTGAAGTGAAGTCTGTTGAGATGCACCACGAGGCTCTCCTAGAGGCTCTTCCTGGTGACAATGTCGGGTTCAATGTTAAGAATGTAGCTGTTAAGGATCTGAAGCGTGGTTTTGTGGCCTCAAACTCCAAGGACGATCCTGCGAGGGAAGCTGCCAACTTCACCTCCCAGGTTATCATCATGAACCATCCTGGACAGATCGGAAACGGTTACGCTCCAGTCCTTGACTGCCACACCTGTCACATTGCTGTGAAGTTTGCTGAGATCCTCACCAAGATTGACAGGCGGTCTGGTAAGGAACTGGAGAAGGAGCCCAAGTTCCTGAAGAACGGTGATGCTGGTATGATCAAGATGATTCCCACCAAGCCCATGGTGGTGGAGACTTTCTCAGCGTATCCTCCACTTGGTCGTTTTGCTGTGAGGGACATGCGCCAGACCGTTGCTGTGGGAGTTATCAAGAGCGTGGAGAAGAAGGATCCCTCTGGTGCTAAGGTGACCAAATCTGCTGCCAAGAAGGGTGCCAAGTGAACCGTGCGAGTTGGTGCACTAAGAAGCTTTAATAAAAATCAAGAGTGGGTTCTTGTTACTGGTCCATTTCTTGGATGTCTATCTGTTCATTATGAGAACTGTAGTCTTAAGTCATCACCTTCATTGCAAGGCTTTTGTTCACAGAACTGGGTTCTTGATAGGCGGTGGCGTGGTTTCGGTCTTGATTTTTTTTCCGAGTCATTGTTGTGTCTCCCATGTTGAGAATTTTAATCTGTTTTTATTTTCACTTGCTCTGCTCAGGAGTTAAGTATTTTGCTGTTATGTTAAGTACCCTTGAATACTTTTTACCATTTTACTTGTCGAGTTTTTGTTCGTCTGCTTAGTTTCTACGTATGCCTTTGTAGAAGAGTGATATTCTGAATGTTTTTTCTATTGCCTGTCTCTCAAGGTTTGAACTGCAATTTAGACGAAACCTCCACGAGGATTAAGACGATTGCCTGTTCCCATTTCTTGTTCTTTGTGCTTCATTTCTTAGGTGACTGAATGACTGTAATGTCATTGTAAATTTTTTTATCAAGGCAGGCAAAATTTATCAGTTGGCCGCTGGGAACGAAAGCTTGGGTGGACAGGCCTCTAGCTGCAGAGGCAATCGGGATTCACAACTGTTTAGTGAGATCTTTTTGAAATCTGTTGTGAGAAAATTGGTGTGACCTGCCTTCCTGATGCAAACTCGAGCTTGTATTAATTGATTTTGAGTGCCCTTGCAGCGTGGGTACCAGAACAAGTGCTAATAGATTGCCTTCGTCCCGGGTTAGTGTGGAGCAGACCGGTGAGAGTAGAAAGGCTTGAGTTTTTCAAATTGCCTAGAGAATCGTTTAGGTCCCAACTTCACAGTGTCTCAAACTGGCAAAGAAAACGATGATCAGTGCATCGCAGGAGGAGGTGGTGTAGTTGAGGGCTATTCAATCCCAATGCCACTCACCAAAATAATCCATTTAATTTCCTCTCTGTTTCTTTACCAGTAATAATTTTTACTGAAATTTCATTTCTCATTCTATCAAAGAAATTAAAGCAACCTGGAATAAAGCATGCTTCACCGAACCCCACGTTGCTGGGGAGGAAAGGCAAATTGCTTGGAATCCACCCTCCCAAGGTCGGTTGAACTTAACATGGATGGTTGAGCAGAGGAAAACTTGGAATTTTAGGTGCAGGAGGCTTGCTTCGTTATTGGCAGGGGATATACATATATATATATATATATATATATATATATATGGTTTGCTTCATTCTGGTACTTCCTGTACATCACTTAATTAGAGCTAAAATGGGATAGACACTCCACGTGATTGCATATATATTGCTAGCTTGTATTGAGCCTTTTGGCTCCTCCCCTTACCCAAGATAAAACTTCAAGTGTAAGCTTATCCATGACATTAAACATCAAAATTCAAATATTGATTCGTTTCCTACTCTAGAAAACATTGTCTCGATAAGTAGAAAAGGCTAGGGGGGGGAAAATGCCCATTGGCTCAAAACCAGGCCAGAGCTTATCACAAACCATGAAGTAAAATCAGGTCATACCGTACTCAGGGAAACCTTGCAGAATTTTCCAATCACAAATTTTTGAAAGCAGACTCGTGAGCTGATTTCTGTGGGGTTAGTCTATTCAACAATGCCTTGTTATGACAGTGCTCTGAATCAACGAAGTAGAAATTTCCGTTCGCCTTAAAAGTCACAAAGGGCCTGTTGGTTTCTGGAAGCCGGATATCAGCAAATTTGATAGTCTTTGGAATGTAGGTTGCTAACCAGGACATCATCTCCACTTCAAAACTATCTGAGCCGGGCTGCCATCTAAGCTTGTGAATGTAGGGGCTAACAAACCAGTGCAGAGCAGCAGTGGTTGAAGCACTGAAGAATATAACAGAAGATGCAACTGCCCCCTTCAGGATGACATTTGTATCTTGAGATGTCATAAAAGTTACAACCGGACCCAAGGATACAGACAGACAGCATGTTGAAAGAGAGAGCATTTTTACTTTCTTGATGGTGGATGTGATTGGACCATAATACACCACCCCAGTTTCTTTTTCATCTTCTCCTGCTTCCTTCCCTCGGCGTGGTCCAATGCTGATCTTATTGTCATCTTTTGTTGTTGTAGCTCGAGATGCCCATCTTTTCTGAGTAGCAGTGAGACTGGCATGGTTGAAGTTGAGTTTGGCACACTGATCGTGTGGCCATGTGCCAAACCGACAAGGATGATAGCCTAAAAGAGAGAAAAACAATGACAATAAGAACACATAGAGTAGTGGCTATTTAAGAAATGCTCCCAAGAACTTTGTAGATATGCTTTCTCATCTATTGATTAGCCTCTCCAAACAGAAGCAGACATTACTACGTAACAGATAATACTAAAACATAATCAAGCAACTTCAGAAAGAATAATCTGCATTCGACTCATAATAAGAACCTTCCTGACACAAATCAATAGGCTGACTCTAAAATATGACTTGTCATGATCAGCAACAAATAAAATATGTATAAATGAACCCGAGTAAAGAGAAAAATTGAACATAGATCATAGCATATTCCAATAACAGGTTCAGATACACATAATAGAAATTGCCATGGGGCATGGAATTATCAAAGGGAAATCAATGATCACGTTATGAATCCTGTAATAGCAGGTGCTACTGAATTGAAATACAGAGTCTAAGACAGTGAGCAATTTGTCAAGTCCGATTCGTTTAGACACTATGGCATTGGTAGAAAGTTCTAAGACAACGCCTAAGAAGTTCATTCTCTTATTGAAATCACGTAAAAAGGAGCTAAAAATAAAATGTAAGTGACAGCCAGTGGTACTTCTAGAATTCATCTAAACAGATGATACCTTCAGCCATATAGTCCATCACAAGCTATAGGGCACAACATTTTGACTTGAACCATATCCATGAACAACTGAACTTAGCCAGTGACCAGCTTTGCCCAAAAACAATTTAATTTCACAGAAGTGACCTCATGTTTTCAAATGAGAATTTCAACATAAAAGCAGCAAAAAGCAAATGACTTTAAAGTTCCTGACGTTGTTCAATGAAACCATTTAAGAGACAAGGGATATTACATACAAAGATCGACAAACACACTAGCTGATTCAAGAAAGTGTCCCCGTAAGCAAAATTAAATATGATCTTTTAAGTCCAAACTGTAAATAAGTCCAGGCATATATTTCAGTCTAGGCAGCACAGAACAGAAATTGCAGCAAAGCAATATGGTGCAGAGGGAAAGATTCACAAAAACACGGTTGAAAAAGGACCGTCTTAAAACAAAATACAACAAATTTAATTCATGTGAACTGGTTGATCCTAAATCTTTATATTAACGGCTTAATAAGTTCAAAACACAGAAGAACAGGCATTGAGCTACATACATTCCTAGCTTCCAACGTATCAAGTATTCATTACCCCAACAACATCAAACTATTCAAAAGTGCATATAGTTCACATATGCTCGGATATTGAGGATACTCAAGAAGCTGAAGACTGGTCGATCCTAAATCTTTATTGAACGGCTTGATTCAACAGAGTTGAAACCTTTTCACTAGATTATATACATAAGCCAGCCCCTCCCTCTTAATTCAACAGAACCTCTAAGAGCACAAAAACAATTAAGGGTCTCTTACACTCTTCCAATTCTAAATCTTTATGCTTTTGAAAATTTAAACCCTTGTATGTGCTAAAGATTCCAGCTTTATTCACTCTAGAACAAATCCCCCCACAGAAATGAAACAACCTGGTTTCTTCTCCAATCAAAAATCAGATATTGCATCGTGACTTTTAAGTTAGTTACTGGTTTGTGCTCTTTGAAGTAAAAATGAGATTGTAAAATGAAAGCCAGGTATATAGGGAAAAGGAAATGAAGAGAGAAACCTGAGTGGAAGTTTCTGATGGTTGAGAGCTGTTTGCTTTGAGATCGAAGCAAATGAAGAAGAGCCGCTCCTCTCGCCATTTCTTTGGGCTTCCTTTGAGTTTCTTGATTCCCGCAGGACTCCCTTCGTGAGTGTAAATATCCAAGGGTTTGGTTTGGACTTGGAGGGTTCAAGAGCCTTTGAGCTCAAGAATCAACTCTCTTATTCATAATTAGAATAATCCGAAGGCCAGAAGGGCATTTGGTCTAGTGGTATGATTCTCGCTTAGGGTGCGAGAGGTCCCGAGTTCAATTCTCGGAATGCCCCTTAGTTCTTTTTTTTCCCTTCACTGTGTTTTTCCGGTGAAGTGTTTCGGAGGTTTTCGGGCTAAGCAATTCGGAGATTTTGTGGATTAGGGGAAGTCTTCCTTTAAAAAGATTTCGGAGATTTTTGCGTTAAGAAATATTTTTAAGTGTATTTGCAATGTTTGTGAAATGATTTCCAACATTTTACCATATTTATTTACGACAATGTCACTCATTATTATAATATATAGCAGACACAAAATAACAAAACAACATGGTTTTGTCGAAACGGAAGAGATCCGAGTGATTGGAAAGGAAAAACCTAGATTAGCGAGCTAATTATCAAAATAATATTTTTTATTTATTTATTTTTAATTATCAAACTGATAATTTTTAACATAACACTTTAAAGTCATAAAAAAAAATTATATATTTCTAGAACACAGTTTAGCACAATTTACTGGCCACAAGCAGCATCAAGTTAATTAATCATACTATCTTTGACAGCTTCTTTTCAGACCCAGTTCCTGTAAGAGTAAAACATTCTATTTCCTAATTGTTTTTCTCTTCCAAGCATCTCATTTCCTCAGTCCTAACACACCACTGCTGCTGCCACGTCCTTTCTTTTTTGCATTTTTATTATTTATTTATTTATTGAACCCTCAAACCCAGTACTCCTTCCAGAATCCTGACAAAACAGTCGGGACAAAAATGAATTAATCAAATGAAATAAAATAAAATATTCTAATGTCTTGAAAGAACCTTCCCTTTAAAAAAAGAAGTCCTCCTCTCTTCTGCCTTTATATACTTTGATTTTGGCTAGCAAATCAATCCATCAATAACCATCTCTCTCTCAACTTCAAGGCCATTTTTCGTTCTTCTCTTTCTTTCCTTCTTTTTAAAAAAACAGGCACACAAAATGGAAAACACCACCATTATTTATCACCGTGAGGGGGGGTTAGAGCCTGAACAAGACCTCTCCTTCGGTGATCTTCTATCATCCCTCGACGAAGAACCTGAACGCGACACTTACTATCATGATGATCAAGAACAAAGAAATTCCTTTTCAAGCCAAGACTTCTTTGAGTTCTCTCCACCTGATGATCAGAGCACGGAGACAAACCCCCCGCGAGATATCATCTTCTTTGGAAGAAACATACTCCACGAGACAAAACAATCCGTCAACAGTCCTAACCCTTTTATTCATGGAACAAACTCTCATAACCCATTCAGTCGTTCACCTCACTTGTTGAACAGAAGCAGACGTTCACATTCACTTCACATAGAAACCTCAAAACCTTCTCAGGCCCCAATTTCAACCGGTAGTTTCCGGGACCAGTACTCAAGTAATAATTCAAGAAAGCACAAGGTCTTGATAGGATTGGCAAAGATTCCAGCAAAAATGGAGCTTAGTGACATCAAGAAAAGGCAGAGCCGTCAAGCACCGGCACCCATGATCCCGGCTGCGGAGCTGGCTGGTGATGAAAAACGCCTTTTTATGGGCATTGATAGATCAGGTAAAAGCTGCCAAAAGGGTCGTGGGGAATTTGCCAAACCATTAAAGTAGAGGACGTATCTTTCAGGTTCTTTCGCCAAGGCTTGTTTTAAAGGGTGCATTCCCCTCTTGTGATCAGGACTTGATCATCCCTGCACTTGATCAGAGATAGATTCTCGGATTTTATGTATATAGAAAGTCCATAGGTAATTATAATAAGTGGATTTTACTTGATTATTGAACCATCTCTACAGTTCTAATCATTCCCATCGTGCAATACTTTCTGAAAATGTGGAGTCTTGATGTTCTTCCAAGTACTCTGCCTCGGGCTACAAATTGGTGGGGAATTTGTATATAGACTTTGTTTATATGGATCAAATCTGTATAAAAAAATTATCTTATCTTAGCTCCCTGTAATTTCTTTCTTAAAAAGAATTTAATAGAGAAATGGCTTGAATATTTCTTAATTTCTAGTTTACATCCACCAAGAATCCGCTTCTGATTTCAACATGTTTCTACTTTCTACCTTACAATTTTTTTAATTCAAGTATAATTTAAACTTGTTTCTATATATATCATTTTAAGTTTGGTATATAATACGAGAAAAAAAATTAATTTTTATATATAAAAATTAATTTAAGGATATGTTAAAAAGATTTGAAAAAAAGTTCAAAACAAAAAGACATATTAGAGGTACACTATTTTGGTGCATTCAAAGAAAAACAGAGAGAGAGAGAGATAGAGAAACGGCGCCGTTACCCGACATATCACAGCAGCATGAATAAACCGACGTCGTTAAAAAGAGAAGTCAGGTTTTCGTTTCGCAATTTGGCAAGACAGATAGCGAGACAAAGCAGTCTCCCTGCGCCTGCTCTGTTTACTTCCACCACTCCCTCTACTGTCTCCGTATACAGATACGAATATTTCCAGGTATTTTACACATGAAATGTATGTATATATCTTCTGCTTAGCAATTCAATTTTACCATCTTTGAATGTTTTTAACAAAGTTTAATTTGTATTTGTTTTCTTCTTCTTTTTTTCTGTTTTAGCAGTCAGATGGAACCGTCGGTTTTTTATTTTGGTAATCTTCCGGTAAGAAATCCCGACGGCAACGATGCCGACACGGAGGGTTTCAAGCATAGCGTGGATGAAATTTTCCAAAAAGTTGATAAAGTAAGCTAGTCATCATAAAAAAAAAATGCGCGTAGAATGAATGTTGTGAAAGATTTGAGGATTATTTTGGTTTTTGCTTTTGAATCTGTAGTTGGAGCAAAGAATGAATGGGGTTGAGCAGTTTTACTTGGATATAAGTAAAAAGCAGCAGAGTGGTTCTTCGAAAGGTGGTGGTAGCTCGATTGTGAAAGATAAAGATAAAGAGAGGCATGTTACTAGTATTAGGAAACAGCAGCAAGATGCGTCGAAACGAGAGGCTGCTGCTGCTAAGAGAATGCAAGAGCTTATGCGCCAATTCGGTACCATATTGCGTCAAGTAATGTATCACTCGGTGCTTTCTATGTTTTTCGTTTGTCTGGATGAAACTTGATTTTTCCTTTCTGTTATGAAATCTTAAGGTGGATTGAGAAATTGCTGTCTGGATTGTTTAATATGTTATGGAAATTGGTTCCTTTTACCCCTGCTATATCTCATTGTTATGATGACAGACCAATTAGTTATGGAAATTTGTTCTTGGATGCTTGAGGTTAAAGAAACAAAATAAGTGTTACGAGCTGATTTTCGTTATCTAATGTAGTTTCTTTTTTGTTGCCTTCAGATCACGCAGCACAAATGGGCTTGGCCTTTTATGCAACCTGTAGATGTTAAAGGTCTTAGGTTGCATGACTATTATGAGGTGAAGTTATAGCATCCTTCTCAATTTCCTATTTCATCAGCATGTACTATAACAGAAATCACATGAAGCGCTTTTACCCTTTTCCAGTGACTGCGCAGGAATCGTTCAGTATAATTGTGAACACGAAACAACACACAAACCCCATTTAAACATGTATCGAGTTGTTTTTAAAAGGATAGCAAATTGTGCTTTCAACTTTTAGTTTGTGTGATGAGGGATCACACACATGCAAGTGTGACTTGTTACTTATTTGGGAATATGACCCACCATGAATTTTAGTTGTTTCAATCATTTATCACTCTGGTTGTTAATTGCTCTACCATTTTAGAGTTGGATTCCATCTGAATATGACTTCAATGAAATTGGCACATATGGTATTCAATAGGTTATCGACAAGCCCATGGACTTCAGTACAATAAAAAATCAAATGGAGGCTAAGGATGGCACAGGATATAAGAATGTCAGAGAGATAAGTGCTGATGTGAGGTTAGTGTTTAAGAATGCAATGAAATATAATGATGAAAGAAGCGATGTTCATGTTATGGCCAAAACATTGCTGGGAAAATTTGAGGAGAAGTGGCTACAACTTCTGCCTAAAGTCACTGAAGAGGTATGTGTTATGGAGCTATCTTAGTCCATGATCTTTTTGCTGAGAGAAATGCAATTGCCTTGCTTTCTATTTTTGGATAATTTTATGGAATACCAAATCAATACACACAGGAAAAAAGAAGAGAAGACGAGGAAGTGGAGGCTAAATTGGATATGCAGCTTGCTCAGGAGGCTGCTCATGCTAAAATGGCTCGTGATTTGAGTAATGAGGTATACTGAAACATCACAGCCTTTCTCACAAATATATAAAGCACTGAAAAATCTTTTAATTTGCTTCCTCCCATGCTTGATCTATTAATATTTTTGTATAACTATAGAATTCT
Source organism: Populus trichocarpa (assembly GCF_000002775.5). Lineage (NCBI taxonomy): Eukaryota > Viridiplantae > Streptophyta > Magnoliopsida > Malpighiales > Salicaceae > Populus > Populus trichocarpa. The sequence goes on from NC_037294.2 coordinate 20,506,367, forward strand.
CCATAAACATGTTGAAATTGATTTTCTATTATAATCAAGTTCAACAATGCATTTCATCTTGTATTAGGGTTATGTTGGAAAATATGTTTTAAGATTCTGTAATGACCTGTTTTCAGCTTTATGAGGTTGATATGCATCTGGAAGAGCTTCGGGATATTGTTGTTCAAAAGTGCAGGTTAGTGGTGGTCCAGCTTTGTATATGTAGTGGATAATACTGCGAATACAAAAGTTATTTCTTATAGGCGTATTCTGGGTATGCTTAAAAGCTAACTTATGAGTTACATCTGCTCGAAGATTTAAAATTCTGTTTTCCAATTCTCCATGGAAACTAACTAAGTTAATTTTGAAAATTCCATTCCAGAAAGATGTCCACTGAAGAGAAAAGAAAGCTCGGGGTGGCTCTTACGAGACTTTCTCCTGAAGATCTAACTAAAGCATTGGAGATTGTTGCTCGGAGTAATCCAGGCTTCCAAGCAACTGCTGAAGAGGTGGATCTCGACATTGATGCTCAGGTCATAATTTATGTTATAATTAGTGCTTCTTTGTTAGATTCTTAACGAACTGTTTAGTAAAGGGACGAATTGTTGAGTTTGCTCTGTTCCCGTTGCAGACTGAATCCACCCTGTGGAGGCTAAAGTTTTTGGTGAAAGATGTGCTGGAAGTCCAGGGAAAAAGTGCGGCAAGCACAGGTGGCAATAACAACAACAACAACAACAACAAGAACACCAGCAATAACAACAAACGAAAAAGAGAGATTTGCGATGCTATTGCCAAAACTGCCAAGAAAAGGAGTAAAAAGCCCTCTTCTTGAACTTTTTGTATCATAAACAAGTGTTTTTCTGGATTTTGGTAAGCTTGCATCTTGGTTGCATTTTCTCATGGAACAATATAGCGGGCAGCAATTCTTACTGTCTGATAACGAGTCTGATTTGTCAAGGCACATATCTTGACTTGTCTCTTGGTAAATGATATTTATCTTCTGAGAGGAGCTAGTTGTTGCTAAGCCTTTCTAATGTGCAATTGTTTCAAAAAAAAAATCAGATTCAAGCGGTTTTTTTTTTTGGCAATGTAAATCTCCTTCGCTTGTTCTGCCACAATTTTGTAAGATGTACAACAACGACAGAGCCAGACACCATTTTTTGCATGAGTTTGAAATGGAGGCGTTGGGCCCCTTCTTGACTTCTTGGCAATTTGCTCAACACAACACTTTCAACCATCGATTCTGACTTCACACACATCCCACTCTTCTCTGTCAGAGTAGGAAGATAGCTTTGATTGTGTCTGAACTGCCTATTGACTCTCACCCAGAAAACTTCCACACTGGGTTACCTTGTCTTCTGTTTCTGTGTGGCATAATCTCTTTGCATGAAAATTTTTGCTTGGTCTTCTTTCTTCAAGAAAATGCTTCCCCAATCCCTGTGATGAAAGAAACTAGCAAGATGAGAAACGGAGCATTTACCTGCGAGGCCATGACTGTTTAATAAATGAACATTTTGATTGAGTGGTGATTGTCGATTTGTGGATCAATGATTTCGAGTGGTCCTGTTCGTGGGTGATATTTTTGTTTAATGGAGAACAGAGATGGGACTTGAATTTTCTCATCGTGTCACTTGGAACAGCTGAATGTTTACTGGCGGCAATGCTTTCCTGTTTTAGTTTTGCCACACCTTTTTTCTTTCTATGCCACGCATGTCTAGCTGCTCATACGGCTTCTTCCCCAGTTATGGAAAAAAGGAGGTTTTGTAGCAGAAGTACCTCTATGGAGCACCAATGGGCAACTGCATTCACGATACTTATATCTTTACTCTTATTGAAAGGGTGGGGAAATGTGCGGGGGAGTATGGAGCATCTGAGGGAAATCAGGCCACGGTGCCATGGTGGGGATGGCTTGCAACCCACTGGTGCTAGGCGATGGAAATTGCTGGAACTGGTGGCTGAGCAGTTTGCAGCCACCCGCCCATTCTTTTTAATTCCTTCTATAACTACTTGTTTTTCTCACAGCAACATGTCGTCTCCCAATGTATAGAATGTCAAGTCTCGTTTTTTAGTTCCTTTTAATTCCGAGGAACGGAAGGTGCACCAGAGGGTTAAGGATATCGATGCCCAATTGCAATGCCAGAGGAGGAGGTGCTCCCTCTCCTCTCTTTAATTATTAACAGTCGTTATTGTGCTATTGTTTGATAGAGTTTAAGATCAAGATTTGGAATCAGATCAACAACAAAAACAAAAAGACGAAGATTTTTTTTTATAGAATTTAGTCTCTAATATATTATTCTTCTTCGAAGAAAATGCTATTATTTCCATACAAACCTTTGTTTTGTACATGTTGGGAAAAAAAAAAAAGGAAAGTAAAAACTATATAGCACATTACTCTCTCTCTCTCTCTCTTTTCAATCTAAACTTTCAAAAAACCTTGAGAGCAAGCTATTAAATGTGAAAAACGTATAGATTTAAAATCATATATTTCTACCTAAATTCGTAAAATAATTAAAATGGATCGTTGATTTTTAGTCAAGTGTCACCCCTTTTCACTCCTGTAAACAAAAGAATGTACAGAAGTTCAATAAGATGAATTCTACATAACAAAACAGACCCTATACACAGTTATTAGCCCGATCCTAAGAGTTGGGCCTCCATATCTTTATTCTTCAACACCTTGTCAATGTTTCAGCCCACAGCCATCGTTTAAGCTTTGGTATTTGGTATCCTTAAATTCGATATGCACAGGGCTCCCCGATATTAAAGCTTTCAAGGGTTTCTTTGTCGCCCAAATTATAAAGCGATGAATGATCTAGTTCATGAACCTTTTCACACTCCAGATTTATGAAATGATGCATGATTGACCGGACAGGACCTCTTCCCACTTCCAGATGCGCAGATGAAAGAAAGGAGACACATGAAGACGCTTCCACGGCATAGACTATTTTAGACAATTAACGGTTCCCGGAAAAAACGACTCTTTGGTTTTTCATCGCATAAACCACCTCTTCCCAGTGTATTTGTACACGCATCCTCGGTGTAAATGGCAAAAACTAATTGAGACAGAAGCAGAGCTTGCGAAGCATCGCTAGGATGCAATGTATTACATGGCATTCATTCTATCAAGAAAAAGAAAATCCAAAGGAATAACGCGAAATAAAAGATGTACTGACTGATAACGAGTTTTGACATGAAAATTCAGATAAAACACAACACGTCTTCCGGAGTTCCCGGAGTCCGATAACTAGACATTAAAATTAAAATAAGAGCTGTTCATGAAACTAGAAACATCACCAACATCTAAATTTAAGAGAGCCAGCAAAAAAGCAGGCAGAAACTGAATGCAGAAAGAACATCAAGCCTTGAATCACGCCACCGCCGATCAAGAACCCAGTTCTGAGAACAGCCTTGTGATGATGGTGACCACATAAAACTAAAAGTCTCATGACACAAAGATAGACATCCATGGGATAGACATCCAATAAAAAGCAAGACATTATTTTTAAGATAGCTTTCAATAGCATCAACCTGCACGGTTCACTTGCCACCCTTCTTGGCAGCAGATATGGTCACCTTAGCACCAGAGGGATCCTTCTTCTCCACGTTCTTGATAACTCCCACAGCAACGGTCTGGCGCATGTCCCTCACAGCAAAACGACCAAGTGGAGGATACGCTGAGAAAGTCTCCACCACCATGGGCTTGGTGGGAATCATCTTGATCATACCAGCATCACCGTTCTTCAGGAACTTGGGCTCCTTCTCCAGTTCCTTACCAGACCGCCTGTCAATCTTGGTTAGGATCTCAGCAAACTTCACAGCAATGTGACAGGTGTGGCAGTCAAGGACAGGGGCGTAACCGTTTCCGATCTGCCCAGGATGGTTCATGATGATAACTTGGGCGGTGAAGTTGGCAGATTATTCTTTCTGAAGTTGCTTGATTATGTTTTAGTATTATCTGTTACGTAGTAATGTCTGCTTCTGTTTGGAGAGGCTAATCAATAGATGAGAAAGCATATCTACAAAGTTCTTGGGAGCATTTCTTAAATAGCCACTACTCTATGTGTTCTTATTGTCATTGTTTTTCTCTCTTTTAGGCTATCATCCTTGTCGGTTTGGCACATGGCCACACGATCAGTGTGCCAAACTCAACTTCAACCATGCCAGTCTCACTGCTACTCAGAAAAGATGGGCATCTCGAGCTACAACAACAAAAGATGACAATAAGATCAGCATTGGACCACGCCGAGGGAAGGAAGCAGGAGAAGATGAAAAAGAAACTGGGGTGGTGTATTATGGTCCAATCACATCCACCATCAAGAAAGTAAAAATGCTCTCTCTTTCAACATGCTGTCTGTCTGTATCCTTGGGTCCGGTTGTAACTTTTATGACATCTCAAGATACAAATGTCATCCTGAAGGGGGCAGTTGCATCTTCTGTTATATTCTTCAGTGCTTCAACCACTGCTGCTCTGCACTGGTTTGTTAGCCCCTACATTCACAAGCTTAGATGGCAGCCCGGCTCAGATAGTTTTGAAGTGGAGATGATGTCCTGGTTAGCAACCTACATTCCAAAGACTATCAAATTTGCTGATATCCGGCTTCCAGAAACCAACAGGCCCTTTGTGACTTTTAAGGCGAACGGAAATTTCTACTTCGTTGATTCAGAGCACTGTCATAACAAGGCATTGTTGAATAGACTAACCCCACAGAAATCAGCTCACGAGTCTGCTTTCAAAAATTTGTGATTGGAAAATTCTGCAAGGTTTCCCTGAGTACGGTATGACCTGATTTTACTTCATGGTTTGTGATAAGCTCTGGCCTGGTTTTGAGCCAATGGGCATTTTCCCCCCCCTAGCCTTTTCTACTTATCGAGACAATGTTTTCTAGAGTAGGAAACGAATCAATATTTGAATTTTGATGTTTAATGTCATGGATAAGCTTACACTTGAAGTTTTATCTTGGGTAAGGGGAGGAGCCAAAAGGCTCAATACAAGCTAGCAATATATATGCAATCACGTGGAGTGTCTATCCCATTTTAGCTCTAATTAAGTGATGTACAGGAAGTACCAGAATGAAGCAAACCATATATATATATATATATATATATATATATATGTATATCCCCTGCCAATAACGAAGCAAGCCTCCTGCACCTAAAATTCCAAGTTTTCCTCTGCTCAACCATCCATGTTAAGTTCAACCGACCTTGGGAGGGTGGATTCCAAGCAATTTGCCTTTCCTCCCCAGCAACGTGGGGTTCGGTGAAGCATGCTTTATTCCAGGTTGCTTTAATTTCTTTGATAGAATGAGAAATGAAATTTCAGTAAAAATTATTACTGGTAAAGAAACAGAGAGGAAATTAAATGGATTATTTTGG